>NC_068371.1:12543377-12823377 GCF_023724105.1 Carassius gibelio
ACACTGTCGATCATAACATACTACTAGAGAGACTGGAAAACTGGGTCTGGCTTTCTGGGATGGTACTCAAATGGTTCAGATCATACTTAGAAAGGAGAGGCTATTATGTGAGTCTAGGAGAGCATAAGTCTAAGTGGACGTCCATGACATGCGGAGTCCCACAAGGGTCAATTCTTGCACCGCTCTTGTTTAGCCTGTATATGCTTCCACTAAGTCAAATAATGAGAAAGAACCAGATTGCCTATCACAGCTATGCTGATGATACCCAGATTTACCTAGCCTTATCTCCAAATGACTACAGCCCCATTGACTCCCTCTGCCAATGCATTGATGAAATTAATAATCGGATGTGCCAGAACTTTCTTCAGTTAAACAAGGAAAAAAACTGAAGTCATTGCATTTGGAAACAAAGATGAAGTGTTCAAGGTGAATGCATACCTTGACTCTAGGGGTCAAACAACTAAAAATCAAGTCAGGAATCTTGGTGTGATTCTGGAGACAGACCTTAGTTTCAGTAGTCATGTCAAAGCAGTAACTAAATCAGCATACTATCATTTAAAAAACATCGCAAGAATTAGATGTTTTGTTTCCAGTCAAGACTTGGAGAAACTTGTTCATGCCTTTATCACCAGCAGGGTGGACTATTGTAATGGGCTCCTCACTGGCCTTCCCAAAAAGAACATTAGACCGCTGCAGCTCATCCAGAACGCTGCTGCCAGGATTCTGACTAGAACCAGAAAATCTTAGCATATCACACCAGTCCTCAGGTCCTTACACTGGCTTCCAGTTACATTTAGGATTGATTTTAAAGTACTTTTACTCGTATATAAGTCACTAAATGACCTAGGACCGAAATATATTGCAGATATGTTCACTGAATATAAACCTAACAGAGCACTCAGATCATTAGGATCAAGTCAGTTAGAAATACCAAGGGTTCACACAAAACAAGGGGAGTCTGCCTTTAGTTACTATGCTGCCCGCAGTTGGAATCAGCTTCCAGAAGAGATCAGATGTGCTAAAACACTAGTCACATTTAAATCTAGACTCAAAACGCATCTTTTTAGCTGTGCATTTGTTGAATGAGCACTGTGCAATGTCCGAACTGATTGCACTATATTTTCACTGTTTTATGTTTTTTTATTGTTTTATTATTATTATTTTTATGTAAAATCATTTTCTAACGGTTTTTAAATGTTTTAATCATTTTAAAAAAATTTAAATTACTTGTTTTATTTTTTGTTATTATTTTTCTTCATGATTATTTTACTTTCTTTTATGTAAATCACTTTGAATTACCATTGTGTACGAAATGTGCTATATAAATAAACTTGCCTTGCCTTGCCTTGCCTTACAGGGAACAAGGTCTGTAGAGAAATACAAATCAGTGTTAGTTATATACACAGAATTTTACAAACCAAAAAGTTCACCTGCGGCGTACGGAATGAAGACTCGCCAGAGAGTTCTCAATGAATCTGGGGTCCACCACTTTTACATGCCTAAAAGAGGCGCTCACATTAACCAGTTGCTACGGCTGGCCATCAGAACATAGTTCTCATTATAAGGCCCATCCCCAGGGCTGGTGTAACGTAAACGCCTGGGGAGTCAAGAAGAGGGAGAGGGCTGGTAGAAAAAGCCCTCCAGGGAGATCAAACCCTACTTGCGCTGAGCGTTGCTACGCTTGTGCTGAATGACCTCCCTTAAGTCCCTCTTCTTGCGGGAGGCTCGCCTCCTCTGTGTCCTACTCCTCCATGGAGGGGTCGCACGAGAGGCAACACTAGACCTCTGGTCTAGTCTATGATCCTCAGACCAAGACGGACCCGGTCCTCCCGCCTGCCTGGGCTGGGGCCCGGATCTCAGCGGTATAAACTTAAATGCGGCTGAACTTAAACGCACCTTCGCTTCCCTAAACTTTCCAACCACCGCCTCAAAGGAGGTGCCAAAAAGTTTAGCAGGCGAAACTGGTGTATCAAGGATAAGGGATTTTTATTTCTCCCCGATATCAGCCAAGTTGAGCCACAGATGCCTCTCCATGTAGAGAATCGCGGCAGCAGTCTGTTTAGTGGCCCGGAGAGATAAATCTGTGGTCCGGTGCAACTCAGCGACCGCCTCAGGGGACAGCCCTGTCCCATGGTCGAGATCCTGCAGAAGGTCAGCTTGGTAGGCTTGGAGCCGTGGTTTTAATGGAGCTTTTAAGTCGGAGCTTTTAGTGTCGACACCTGCCCAGATACGAGATAGTTTCTCAAACATCTCGTCAATGGGCGGCATCGACACAAAACCATACTCCTCGATCCCCTCAACATCAGCGAAATTACCCCGCTGAAGTCGATGAATGCGGGCAGAGTATGGTTTCTTCCATGCCCTCTCGATCTCTGAAAGGATATCAGGAAGGAATGGAAGGCTCTGCTGAGCTGGTGCTATATATAAGACACCCAGCGCCGCCACTCCCACCACGCGCATCACGCACTGTGCGTAGGGCACGAAGTGCTGATGGGGCACCAAAAATAGCCTAATGATTTTTTATTTTTTTTTTAAATGCCGGTATTATTTCATTAGCCTATATAAATATTAGGCACATTTTAGCCATGTATATGTAACAATAAAAGGGGGAACAAGAAATATATTTAATAATTGCTCTAGTCTAGTCCGGTCTAGTCCGGGAAATGTGCTGCATGTGCGTGCTGCTACTAATCGTAATGCGCCTCGAACTTGCTGACGTTAATGTTAGCATCAGCAAACTATGTTATTATAACTTACAATGTAAAGACGTGTTTCCACGTGTCTGGAGGTCTCGCGGCACGGTAGACGCAAATTCTCCTCATTCGCTCATCTAGTTACAAGAGATTCTGAGTTATGGAAAGGACCATTGCAAGCTGATAGCTACCGGCTTTTGTGGTGGAAAATTGGCATTAATACCCCCACCAAGAGCAGCTGTAGCCTTCCTGAGTGTCCTGGGACATCAGTGCGGTCGGAGCGCGTCTTCTCAACAGCTGGACATATAGTGAATAATAAGCGCTCTTCCCTGGACCCCAAAAATTTTGCCATGAAACTTCATGCCAATAAATAAGAAATATTGCTGACTTGAGTGTTTCCAGCTCTCTCATGTTCGTCCGTTTATTGACGTTGAAAAAGGAAACGTCTTTTTTTTAGACATGGAAAATCGATTTTACAATCGATTCAATGAACACTTATGTCTTAAAAATCGAAAAAGATTTTTTCACAAAAGTGACAGCCCTAGTAGTTATTGATGATTATTTTATTTAATTTATTCAAAGTGACATTGAATTTGCAAAAAAAAAGAAAAGAAAAAAAGTCTGGATTATTTTGATATTTTTATTTTGCTATTCTGTTGACTGTTTACAAAGTCAGCAAAGCTGTGAAGATTTTCTTTCTCTTTTTAGTGTTCTTAAGTTTTATACTGTGATGCTGATATAGTGTGTTATTGGTATTGAGTTATGTTTGGTAATAAAAGGTAAACTGGCAAAAACAAACGGTTTTTTTTTTTCTTTCTCGGGGTCGGGGTGGGGGGCATCATAAAGGAATTATGCTTAGGGCAACAAAATGGCTAGCAGCGGCACTGAAGACACCCGTTGACTACTTCCAAGTCTCTTACCGGACACCCTGTGATGGGTTTCATAACTAACTGGCAATCATAATCAAAGGCGCTATCAACAGCCAATTCATACTTTCAATATATTTATCTCAAATATTCACAAATCTGTCTAAATCTGTGTTAGTGAGCACTTCTCCTTTGCTGAGATAATCAATCCACCTCACAGGAGTGGCATATCGAAATGCTGATTACACAGCATGATTATTGCACAGGTGTGTCTTAGGCTGGCCACAATAAAAGGCCACTCTAAAATGTGAAGTTTTACTGTACTGGGGTGTTTGGGAGGGTCCAAAAACCAGTCAGTATTTGTTGTGACCACATGGGGGATTGCATGTACAGTTCTCTCTCCACCTTTAATACCACGACTTAGGTGCCCTTGAGCAAGGCATTGAACCCCCAACTGCTCCCCGGGCGCCGCAGCATAAATGGCTGCCCACTGCTCCGGGTGTGTGCTCACAGTGTGTGTGTGTGTTCACTGCTCTGTGTGTGTGCATTTCGGATGGGTTAAATGCAGAGCACAAATTCTGAGTATGGGTCACTTGGCTGAATGTCACTTCACTTTCACTTTCATATTGCTGCCATATGATATTAAATTATTTCCACATGTAAAGTACATGTATGACTTCAGAACTTCTTATATGCTTCTTTTATCATCCTCATTCATTTGTATTATACATCACAAAAGTATTCAGGATATTCTTCAAAAATGGACCTTTTGTGATTCATGTTAAAAAAAAAAAAAACACTTCCAAATACAGGTATGCCTGACATGAATGCGAGAAATTAGTGGCAGCACTTGTGTGTGTGTGTTAACTATTATTTTAATATTCCTACATAAAACTTATTTTTCACAACAGGCAGCAACTTTTGTAGGTTTCATCATCTCGCTTCTAGCATATTCCTGAGATTCTAGCACTGCCTAAGGTAGCAGGTATCGCCACACATACGTATATCAAGTGTTTTCCCAAGTTTTTTTTTTTTTTTTTTTCGGGGCATCGTTGGCCTCGGGATGACACAAACATTCATTGATCTTTCAGGGTTAGAACGGCATCAATTATTAAACCGCAGTTTACAATTCCCACTTCATTACGTTCTTACAACATAGTGAATGTTTTAAAATATGTCACAGCATTTTAAGTATGCATTTCTTCTTTTGCAACCTTGTCTTGGCCAGCACTTCACTCCATATCCTTTATACCACCAGACGAGTTGTTCTAACAATTAACTTGTCATTTGTAAATAATATTGAAAGCATTTATTTTAATCTCGCTCCTTGGAGCTTCGATGACCCATTTCTTGAATTCCTAGATGGTTTTAATTGTCAGTCGCAGTCCATAAAGTATATTACAGAGAAAATAAAATGTTCGCTGAGAACAATGACATCTCCATTTTGTTCTGCTCAAATTAAGGGAAATGTTTGCATGTGGTACTCTCCATATATTGAATTACTTAGCATGAGAAAGCAGAATTTGTTTATTAGATACCACATGAATGTCTTAAATACAACTTTTTTATATTACCACACTGAGTAAAATTAATCCATTTACTGTTTGAAGTAAAATGATTTTGATGTCTCTCTGCACTTTTTGATTGTAAAGTAAGTAGTATATATATATATATATATATATATATATATATATATATATATATATATATATATATATATATATATATATATATATATATATATATTTATGGTATCATATATCAACAAAGTTTAATGCTTGGGTTTGTGGTATACAACAAATTGATTCTCATCTCTGTAATTTGGCTCCTACCTAGAAGATTTATTTTAATTTTAGTAAAATGTGGATGGATGGATGGATGGATGGATATTTCGTTGTGGAGACATTCCAATTCAAGGTTCACTGACCTTTTGAGAAGCTCTCATCCAGGAGGAGGAAGTGTACTGCATGCCCAATCGTAAAACTTGTCAGTTGAATCAATTTCAATTACTGTTCACAAAATTAGCTTAATCTCAGTTTTACACAGTCACATTTTTAGCATTTAAGTAAAAAAAGTATCTGTATAATTTCTGAATTTTCTCTTTGTTGCATAGGGAAAACAACAAAACAACACTGTTAAAATGACACTGAATTACAAACACTTGAATCTCTGTAAAATATTACAGTACACATTCTCATCTGATTGACAAAGCAACACATTCTGAAATATAGCATATAGCTTTCAAACCAATAAATACAGAGATCAGTGAATGTCAGGAAGGACAAGTCTCACTTAGGGTGATAAGGTTGTAATGGAGTAAGACATATTTTTGTCAAAATTTCTTAGATGTCAAATTCTGTCTCACATTTCCAGGCAAATTTCTACAAATCTCTCCTTTCAAGGTAGACAGGTATGGAACTGCAGGCTCACAGAAACCTTCTGAGCGATGAGTAATGCAGGATGAAAAAAATGAAGCATGTCACAGAGATGAAGTTATTCAAATATGTCTACCTTGCAACATGATACCTGGTTAAAAATAGATAAATAATAATTTTATATTCATACATGTGTAATATATATATATATATATATATATATATATATATATATATATATATATATATATATATATATATATATATATATAGTCATGAATCTGCCTTCATGTCCTGACTTTCGTCTAGTCTTGAGGCAGGATCATGACAGACCCGTGTTTTGTGTACAAGCACATGGCCTTGTCTTTGGGCCATGTGCTTGTGTTGTCTCGTTCCCTTGCCCCGCCCCCCGATTTTTCTTTTTTTTTTTTCTTTTTTTTTTATTGCCCGATAAGAGTCTCACATTAACGCAGCACATTAATGCCGATAACGGTCCACCACTAATATAAATATATATATCGGAAAGTTTTCAGACCCCCTTAAATTTTTCACTCGTTATATTGCAGCCATTTGCTAAAATTTATTTAGTTTTCCTCAATGTACACACAGCACCCCATACTGACTGAAAAACACAGATTTCTTGCACATTTATTAAAAAAGAAAAGCTGACATATCCCATGGTCCTAAGTATTCAGACCCTTTGCTGAGTATTTAGTAAAAGCAACCTTTTGATCTAATACAGCCATGGATATTTTTGGGAAAGATGCAACAAGTTTTTCACACCTGGATTTGGGATTCCTCCTTGCAGATCCCCTCCAGTTCTGTCAGGTTGGATGGTAAACGTTGGTGGACAGCCATTTTCAGGTCTCTCCAGAGATGCTCAATTGGGCTTAAGTCAGGGCTCTAGCTGGGTCATTCAAGAACAATCACGGAGTTGTTGTGAAGCCACTCCTTCGTTATTTTAGCTGTGTGCTTAGGGTCATTGTCTTGTTGGAAAGTGAACCTACGGCCCAGTCTGAGGTCCTGAGCACTCTGGAGAAAGTTTTCATCCAGTGTTTTTTTTTTTAGCAAACTCCATGCAGGCTTTCATGTGTCTTGCACTGAGGAGAGGCTTCCATCCAGCCACTCTGCCATAAAGCCCCAACTGGTGGAGGACCGCAGTGATGGTTGATTTTCTACAACTTTCTCCCATCTCCCGAGTGCATCTCTGGAGCCCAGCCACAGTGATCTTTGGCTTCTTCTTTACCTCTCTCACCAAGGCTCTTCACTTCTCATTGAACAAAATAAAATATTTATATTTGCTTATGGGTACATATTCATGAGGATTGCGTCACATACTCTGTTGCCAGTTTTGTCTGTATTAACATTTATGAGCTTGCATAGCAATGGTGTGTACAACAAAGTGCATAATTTAAGTTAAGTTTAATATTTAAATAATATTATTCAAAATTTTATACCATAGAGCTTTATTATAAACATATACTCACTTCCAGCTATTTTATAAAGTGCTAATAAATATTGTACCAAAGCCTCGATCCCTAATGGTTTGCTCAAAGAGCTTTACTTTACATCAAAAACACCACGCCTCGCAGTTAAATGTGCTTTTAGACATATCGGGTTCTGCTATCTTTTCTCTTCTTTAGCATTTCTCACAGCACATATTCATTACATCTCTCTTGAGTCTCACCTCCATTTCAGAGCACATTCTACTGTCAATAACGACACGGGATGATATGTAATCCTCAACCGATTCAATTTCCTCATGCCCTTATAAGAGTGCTCCTTGCACAAGCAGTAGCGGTGGAAGATGTATGCCCCTGTCGACAGCAAATCTAATCAAGTGCTGTCTTGGGTATATCCTCACTCTGCTGGTTGGCTGTTTGCTAAAACAGCATATGGAGTGTTGTTAAAGAGACTAGAGGTGCAGGTCAAATGTGAGTGAGGCTGGTTTCTTGTGGATTATTCAAACAGCAGATATTTTGAGTCTTTTTTTGCAACCTGAGGTCTACTATAGTGTTAGTTGAGGTACTGTACAAACTGTAAGAACATAACAAGTAGACCCGACAGAGACAGACTGCACAGACTAGGACTAAATACACAGGGAAATGAAGATAATTAAATAAATACAACTGGAACCAAACTAATCAGGGAACCTAATGGAAACAGGAAGGAGCAAAAAAAAAAAAAAAATTAAAGGGGCGAAACACGACACAGAACAGTCCAGATTCCTGATATTATATCAATCTATCGATAACACACACCTTGTCTTCTGTTTTTCGCTCCCAAAGCGGTCAGCAGATTGAAGAATGTTCTGAAAGATGGGGAGAAGTCAAAGTCTGCTACTGTTTTCATATGAAATTTAAAGGGGACTGATTCGACCATGACTTTTTGTACAGTTTACAGAGCTAATTACTGATTTTTTAGGGATGGCTGTGTAGAAATCTGGAGTCGATTAACGCGCATACGTGCTATGAGTCATTTTCTCCTGATAACCCCGAAAAGAATTACACTTTCAGTTTTAATCTTACAGATAAGAGCAATACATCAATTGAATCTGTAAAGGGTCTACTATTTTGGACATAATAACAACAAAACTTTGTGCAATTATAAAATAAAGTGCAATTATAAAATAAAGAAGTGCTGTCTGCAGCCTTTGTCTGCACTGATCTTCATTTCCAAACACGTCATTAAAATGAACTGTAACTCTGTGAATACTCAACGAAGAGACATGAGAGATATATCTATAGAAAGCTTGACATGTCTACTTTTAAACTAAACAAGTGTCTCCCTTCATTATATCTAATGTAACCACGCCCCCGCGCTGAACGCGCTATTCAGATTCAAACTGAAGCGTGCGGCTTGAATACGCCCATAACAGAAGAAAACGCAGCCAGACTGTTCTTCAAGCTTTTTTTTTATTTATTTTTTTATTATTTTACTGTTTGTTTCGCGATGAGAGGAATAAGACATAAATCACCCCAAAAAGATGTGATGTGGTTGAGGATTTTAGAAATGGATATCCTCAGAAAAAAAAAAAAAAAAAAGAATGAAGCACTTTATTCAGAGTAAGTCTCTTTTTATTTATTTACTTGTACTAGTTTTCACATAACGTGTAAACATTTTACTAGTTAGATTTTTTCCAAAGACTGTTTCCAAACTATAATTCCTGACTAAATGTATAATCAGGTGAAACATTATGAAGTTTCAATAACAATATACAATACTATACCATTCAAAACCTGAAAAAAATATTCTCAGCTCTTTTCAACATTAATAATAATAATAATAATAATAATAATAATAATAATAATAATAATAATAATAATAAATGTTTTTTGTAGAAAATAAGATTGTTAAAAGGATTTCTGAAGAATTGTGTGACTGGAGTAATGATGCCAAAAAAAATGTTTGAAAGTCAGCTTTGATTGTTGTAATAAACTGTTTAACTGCTTCCCCAAGTGGATATTAAATTATTTTGTGGGATAAATAAATATATTCTTAAAAAACTACAAACATAAAATTATATAGATTTATTTTGTCCTCTCATTCTTTCTTGTAACTCCTCCCTCTCAGTGACACAGATGACTGAAAGGCTCATTATGCATCTCATTACTCATTACTGCATTTCTGAGTATAGGATGCTTAAAAAAAAAAAAAAAAAAAAAAAAACTTTATTTTATATTTTAATTTTTTTGTTCAATATAAGTTTTGTGAGTCAAATTGGCTATAGAGTGTATTTGGACAGATTTGTGTTTTTGCGGTTTTATTTTCAATTGATCATTTTGGCTGGGAAAGTTTTTAGTTCTTTTTTATGTTTATTTCAAAAGATCAATAATTAGGCTAGTTTACATTTTAAAAAATAAATAGATTTTCTGCATTTGAGAGCAAGATTGTCAGTTGTGGATATTTTGGCATTTCAAAAAAAAAATAAAAATAAAGAAAAAAAAAAAAGGTTATATGCAGGAATGAAAATCATAGCACTTTTTGCACATTGATGTCTGCAGGTTCAAAGATTCCTTCTACCCCCAAGGTACAGTTTCTCAGTGGACTTTCTTTGATCTTCTTTGGCGTAATTCATGTTTACAAACCCAAAAAGTTGCATAATCTCAAAACATCCTGCTTGGCAATGAAATGTAGCCTCATACTAAATACATAAATCAATCAACTTGGCACAAGGCACAAATTACTTGGAGTTCTTCCTGGACCCTGATGTCCTGTGGCTAGAACAAGTACATTGTTATGGACAGCTGGATCTCTAAAGTTATGGCCAAATCAAAGTGTGCCACCCTGTTGCCATTTCCACAGCAGTTTCTAGAATTATGGAATGGGAAAATGGACACAATAGACATGTACTTAGTTATTATGCAAGTAAACCCAAACCAAACCAAATCCTAACCATAACCATAAGCATGTAAGTACATTTAGTTAATTAATATCACTCAGTACTTATATGTATTATTACACTGTAGCAAGGAAACTTTCAAATAAATGCAACCCATTACAAATGAATCTAAAGTCACTGAACACAATTTGTCTGAAATCAAAGCCATATCATGTTTAACCGTTTTTGCACTTCTTTTTGAACATCCTACTGCAAGCATTGTGTTTTCAAGATTGTTCAGCTTGCTTTTTTGAGTCCAGGAGACTATCTTGTAGTTCTTGATGTTTACCAGCTATTGCATGCAATCGTGGTATTTAATCTGAATGAGAATACCAGATCCAACAAAAACTAATATCACCCTTCAATACCCCATTGACAGAAGATGCTCGATAAACACTTATCATCTACTTTTAATCTCACTCCCAGCATGTTCACCTCAAATTTGTGCATTTTACTTAACACTTCTTCTTTAAACACAGCCATTGGGATTGATCCATGACATTTTTAACATGAGCAGCAGTCTGACATGTCATCTTTATAAATCATGCTATGAATGACAAAGATTGGTACGAGGATCAATAGCAGAACAGGCTTTGGTTGTGTCTGCAGATCACATGGAGAGCTCATGCTATGGTCTTCATGGCCTGATTGTCAATCATGTATAGAGCAGAAATGCTTTTTGAGATCCATGTAGAAGTTATCTTCAAGGTTCATTATGTAATGTTTTATAAAGAAAGCTATTGTGCTTTTGACAAATGTTTAAAATGATGTAAAATCACAAAAGGTGAAATTACCAGTCATATGTATGTAGGTTGCCTTGGAGTCTATTTTACTCTACATGAAGTGTGAACAGATAAATTGAAATCATTGAGGAAAAGTCTATTCTACTTAATGATAGTAGTAGTATTTCAGGTTACGTTTTGTTTGTATTTTCTTGTGTTTTGAATTGTATAAATCACTAATACACTAAACACATCATTTTTAAGGGGAAGTCATGGCCTAATGGTTAGAGAGTCGGACTGGCAATTGAAAGGTTATGAGTTTGAGTATCGGGCCGGTAGGAATTGTAGGTGGGGGGAGTGCACGTACAGTTCTCTCTCCACCTTCAATACCATGACTTAGATGCCCTTGAGCAAGGCATCAAACCCCCAACTGCTCCCTGGGCGCTGCAGCATATATGGCTGCCCACTGCTCCTGGTGTTAGTGTTCACTGCTCTGTGTGTGTGCACTTTGGATGGGTTAAATGCAGAGCACAAATTCTGAGTATGGGTCACCATACTTAACTGAATGTCAAGTCACTTTCACTTTTCACTTTCAACACTAACGTCCTAAACACAGGACTGTTCCTTATTTCTTTTACATTAATTAAAAATACATTTACATTCTTGTTCATTACTTCCTTGGCATTGAATGACATCCTCCACCAGCTCTGGCTGTTTTACAAAGGTTATACATTTGTGTAATGACATCCTGTGTCATTGTACATGGCTTAATTCAATTGATTGAGGTGTTGGAGCCTTAGAGGGAAAGGATCTGGGAGTGATCCATGACTATTGTGCCCAAGAGGACTGTCTTTGCTACATGTGGTGAATAAGAAGGTCAGTTTGGATAAGAAAGGGTTTGCATAATGACAAAAAAAAGGATGCTTCTTCAGATAATGCATTGTAGTCCATCCCATGTTAACCACTGGACAAATTGCCTGAGCTGTGATGAAATAACCATCGAGAGTTGGTTAAGGAAAGAGGAAGCAGGCCATTAGATAGGTGTTTCATAATGTCTTCAAAGTTATTCTCTAGCCCTGTGGCTGCTTTATGTTATGTCAGTTATAGCGGCAGCAAAACATTTTTCATGCTAATTACTAGTAATTTATAGACAACATGCCTCGCTGTCACTGTGTAAAGTTGCTCTTAGTGCTAGAATTTATATTTAATAAGACTAATGAAAATTTTATTACAAGCCAAAAAACATTTTAATAATCCTGGCATAACTTCTTATGATTTATTTTCTTATGTCAAAAGTTTAAGAGACCATAATTCACAAAGTGCATTGTTGCAAATTTGTATCCAATTTAAAAAGGAACTTAAAAAAAAGTATTTGTCACAACTAGCCAAGGAGGCAAACGGGCAGATTCAAACAAGCAGGTGAGTTTAAGGCAACTCAGGAGAAGTTTCCAACTTAAAATAATCAAAACTTAAGTGATCTGAGCTGAAACTTCTAGTCCTTCAATAGATAGCAGAGGCTTCCAGGATCGACAGGCAGGCAAGGGATCCACTTGAGAAGCTTGTAAACTTGAGACCAGCCGACGAGTGTTTGAGGTGAGTGTGTACATATAGCATGGGGAAATTAAGTGATCAGTAACAGGTGTGCTGATTAGTGACATGTGCCAGTGTGAACAAGATGGGCTGCTGGGAAATGTAGTTCTGGGCTCGTGACTGAGCTTGTGAGAGGACTGGTGACTGTGACAGTATTCCCCCTTCCCCAAAAGCATGTCCTCACACCGTATTGGGACCTTGGTGGAGAAAGGGGGAGCCATGACGGAGCAGGCAGAGGGAGCTTCCATGCGGAGACCAGAGCAACCAAGGTGGAGCAGATGACCAACAGAGTACAGGAGTCGGGGTTAGGGATTTGACCTCCATTCAAGGAGAAACAGCTCTCCTGGCCATGACAAGGGAAGTTGACAGACTGGCACGCCTGGTCATGAGGAACTGGATCCACTGGCAATGGCACTCCTGGGCAAAATTAGGGAAACTGTATCCCCTGGGTCTGAGAACAACACTCCTGGTCGTGACTAAGGAACTGAACCTAATGGAACTGAACCTAATGGAACTAGGAATGGCACTCCTGGCCAGAACATGATTTACTTGAGCAGGGAACAGAACTTCTGGCTGAAACTAGAGAACTGGATTACCTGGGACACATGTCACAGGCCTGGGCCTTCACTGGACTCTAGTCTGGGGCTAGGGCCAGCATTTCACCCTGGTCAGGGGCTGAAGAAAACACCAGATTGGGGTTGAGGGCTGAAATGTGCGCTGTACACTGGTCAATGGCTGAGGCCTGTACTGGACCTTAGTTGGAGGCTGAAGCTTGCTCTGGGCCAAAATCTGCAAAATAAGCCCTCTCTGTGCCTGACTGAGGATCTGAGGGCTTGACAGGGGATCAGGAGCCCCTCCTGGGCTTTGCTCTGGGACTGGGCCAACACTGGAGTGAACTCTGGGGCCTGGGCCAACACACTTCTCCACACTGCTAGCTTCCTCTTCTGGATTGGGGGAAAAGGCATGGTCTGGACCAATACTGGAGCAAACTCTGGAAGGCACTTTCAAGGAGCAGGCAATGGAGGGTGCTCTGGAAATGGAGCCGGCACTGGAGCAAGTTCATTTCTCGATTCTATAACTGAAACAACTCACGGGTTGATCTTGACACTGAGAAAGGCTCTGGTATGGCGGCCATGACAGGTGATACCTTTGGATGAGCAGACTGGATGGGCGAGGACGTAGGACCAGAGGCAATGGGTGGTGATGACTTAGTACTAGTGGCCATGATTGGTGATGACTTAAAGTCAGCAGCCACTTCAAATATTGTGAATGTTAATTCAACTTAATTCAACAAATTAATATAGGACTCCAGCATCCAACACGTATCAGCCATAGACATAATGAGCTGGATCCCGTCAAGCCCGATCCAAAAGCCTTCAATTAAAGTGAGGTCATCCCCAGCCTCCCAAGGAATAGTCAATGCAATCTTGGACATAGTTTGAGTTCCTGGCCATTCTGAAAAATGAATCTAGTAATTCTAGACTGGTTGTGACCACCAACCTGAGGAGGCAGATTGATTAATGCCAGGTCTTTCTTCATGCTGTTAAGTTTGGGGGCTGGTCGTCTGTCACAACTGATCAAGAAGGGATACAGGTAGATTCAATCAAGCAGGTCAGTTAATTAACCTTTTGAGTGGTACGATCCCACATATGGGATTCTTATTTCCATGCCCCTGGGAGTATGGTCCCACATATGGGATTTAGAACATTTGATGATGTCACATAACTGTCAAATTCAAACTGCGTTTTCGCGCATTGGCTGGCGCTGATCCAGAGAGAGACATTAATACTAGTAAAACAATACATTTAGAGTTTGAAAAATACATTCAAATTCCATTCAAATTTAATTTGCAGATGTGTTTTATTCAGATCAGATACACATAGTGTAATTATCTATGAAGTTCACCCTATTCTTCTCCCAGTTCACCCACCTCTTATTACTTGTATTTCGGGAGAGATTGATGAATTCACGTGCTGTAAATCCGATTGACAGTACTCACAAGAACAAACATGGCAGCGCCCATCTCGCATTACAGATCACGATCAAGGTCGTTTAGAAAGGTTTTTAAATGACAAAACACACTCATTTAAACATATTTATGAATCAGAATATCAGATTGTTCATGACATGGTATGCATGTTTGTAAAAGTGATCCATCTGTCATACAGTATTTTCAGGTGCGTGATTTCACATAGAGCAGCTGCTACTACACAGATCCGTTGTTAACTGAGAAGATGCCCCAAAAAACGCTGAACATGAAGTGGATTTGTGCATCTTCTCTATTAACAACGGCTCTAGTAACAGCTGCTCTATGTGAAATCACGCACCTGATGGAATTAACCGCTGATTAGAGAACCGGCTTTACTGACGAGATGCGCATAACGATCGGAGCACCCCTAGATTTATCTAATTAAACAGACCTGAACCAACCAATTAAGATCTTACTAGACACTTCCAGGCAGGTGTGTTAAGACAAGTTGTAACTAGTAAACTCTGCAGGACAGTGGCACTCCAGGACCGCGTTTGGACACCCTTGGTTTTTCTTGGGAATCTTACCCATGACCCTGCTGTTGTTTGATCTGAATGTAATAGATCATGCATTATGTTTAGAATACAGTGCTAGCTAGTTGAGGTAAAACCTCACCTCCCTTGATCTCAAGAACCAAACATGTGACAGACGTTGGAGGCTGCCGTTTTCAGCATCCTTGTTAGCACACTCGCCAAATGTGAGTGAGGGGAGTGGAACCAGAGTTGTTACGTATATATATATATATATATATACACATGACAAAAGTATCACAAATGTTCAATAAGAAAGCAACAATTGGCACTTTAGGTGGTTATTTTTTATTAATTTTTTTCGACATATTAACACTTGAGAAACCTAAAATGCTTTTGCATTACTGATCAAGCATTCTATTTGAGTGGACATTTTAGACCCTGTAGTTTAGTGGTCACATCCAGACAGTTCAGATCATTCTTAGTGTTATGGTTCAAGTGGTTATTATGATGACTGTAATTACAGTTAGAATTATTTATATTCACTTTCACTTCAGTTGGGGACGTATTTTCTGTTTTGATCATAGACTCACTCGCAAAGATGCTCCAAGGTGCTACATTACTCCTTAGAACTCATTGTGGATTCAAAACACACATCTGCATAGTCCACAACTATCACAATAGGGACAATTGAGAGAGTTGATGTTGTAGCTAGACACACTTAATTGAAACGGCAAGCTTTGCCATATCGTAAGATAACAACTGATCTGATGTCAGCTGAAGACAATGACCACTCATTAATCTTCATGACAGGAGGTGTAGACAATATGTCCGTGCCTGGGTGTCTCAAATCATGTAGTATTAGACTTGGGCTGGTTACAAAATGTTGATTTAGCCTAGCAAGCTCTTCATTTTGTGTCGTGAAGTCCTTTAAATGCATGCAGAGCACTTAAATTGGGAAGAATTACCTTCTTAACTGATATGCTGATAAGGGATCATTTAAGAGGACATGTGCAATGCTTATCTCAGACCAGACTTATGTTTGATCCTATATTAATCAGTGTTATCAGTGGTTTAGATTGCACCGATGTATGGAATGGCAATGGATAAGGAATCAATAAACAGATGATCAGGTTGCATCGCAGAAATATAAGTTAAAAAGCTATTTTGATTTCAATAGATACATTTGTTGAACCAGTTATTTATTATTGGCAATTATTTATTTTTTTTCTGTAATGAGAGGTGGGATTAATGGCAACATGCCTCAGGCTTTTTTATTTTTGCAATTAAAAAGGAGGTGAAAAGATAAAAGGGGTTTGGGCTTCTGCTATCAGGGATTGGGTTCTGAGTTACATTAAACAATACTTTTACAGCGTAAAATAAAAGTCTAAAAAATTAGTCATCTTTAGGTAAGTTTAACTAACAGTTTTTGATTGTATTATACATTGTATATACATTGTATAACTTAAAAATAAAAATTTTAATTGATGTTTTGGAACACACTAAAACATATCCAAAAATGTTTCATCTGTTAAAACATTTCTGGGTTTTCCTTGTTTGAAAAGAAACATCATTTTGTCCATAAATGGCATTTGGCACTTTGAAGACGAATATCTCCATATCTAATTTCTATGAATCAAATCTCTTTTCTTCACTAGTAATAACAGCTCAAAAGCACTCTTGCACTTTGCAGATGCATTGGACAAACATTTAAAGAGTATTTTGCTGCTGAATGGACACCAGGTCAGCATCATTTAGTGGAAAATGTGTTTTCATGATGATGAAACGATCAAACATAATAGTCCATCAGTATTCATCTAAATGTTTACACTTTCGACTAAAAGCTCTAATCGATGTTACTTAATTATCAAACATGCAAAATCAAAACAAAATGTAATATTAGTAAATTTGTCATGGCAGGCATATTACAGTTAGTGTAGTGTACAATAGTTAGTACAATATGCAGTAAACGTAAACACATTCACCTGAAGATGAGGGTAGGATCATGTGTCCCAAAAGAAACCTCTCCAAAAAAATGTGAATAAGCTAAAAATAAAAAAAGCTTTTGTTATGTAAATATCTGATTTTATATCAGACAGTTGCTCAGATACTGTATCACCATTGAGCATTGGAAAACCTTTATCAGTCATCCAAAGTTGTGGAGCCAGAAAGTCATTGGCATAATGCCTTGCACAGTCACAAAGCAAACACTTCTAATGAAAAAGAGAGATGCAATGCTAAATTTACTGCAGCAGTGACAAAGCACAATGCGTATCAGGTGTGTGAGAGCGCTGCCAGCACTGTTCTGTCTTTGTATCTCTCTTCTTGGCCACGATCTCCTATTCTGAGGCTGGATTTGGGCCAGTTATAGGACAGCCAGAGGAAGTGATGTTTGGAGGTAGGCGGACACTGTCACATTTGCTAACCGTCTTGTAATTTTCCTTTGGCCCCATAATCTTGATTGAAATAATCACTTAAAAACACGGGCCAAAATGACTAGCGCAACTGCACATAATGCAAAAAAATCTCAACATATGTGCTGACCTCGCAAGTTTTTTATTATTATTTTTTATTATTATTATATGTATTTGTTTCCTTACTATCCACTATTTACCTCTTCATTTATATCATTCTTAAATGCAGAAGATCTTTTATTGATTAATAGTGTTATTCTGAGTAGTTGATAGGGTGATCTTGGTTGTTGCTAAGGTGTTGCTATGAGGTTGATAGGGTGTTTGGAGTAGTTGCTCTTGGTGGTTTCTAAGGCATTGCTACATAGTGTTCTAAGTAGTATCTCTGGGTGATTTCTAAGGCTTTTCTATATAGTGTTCGGAGTAGTTAATGTGTTGCTCTGGATGGTTGCTTAGGCGTTATGTTATGTGGTTGACATGGTGTTCTGTGTAGTTTCTATGGGACTCTGTGTGGTTATTAAGGCGCTGTTATGATGTTTCTATAAAGGTTTTTGATAGTTGCTAGGGGTTTTTATGGTGGTTTCTTGGGCATTGCCGTACAGTGTTAGTATTATGTATTAAGAAATAAGTATTAATTATTAAGATCTTCAAGTTAGTCCAAATTGGTTTTAAGTGGTGACTATCAGTTTATTTTGATTCAGTCGAGCACCTTAGGCCAGGAAAAACCCAGCCACCACATTTCACAATACATCTTACAGTTTTATCTTACAGCACAATACATCTGATTTTGACTATTTTCCTGCAGGATTATCTCACTTTAGCTTTTCAAAGCACTGCCTACACTTAAAACTTAATTTCTACCCTTATTTCTTACACAAGGAAGTTCTATTTATTAACACAAAAGGGGAAAACAAAACCCACGAGGGGGAAAACACTGACTAGGTAGCTACAAAATAACCAAACAGACCTGGGCTGACAAGATAAACAAGGACTCTAAACAATAACTATAAACTAACACTCACGGTAATACAAAGACTTCTTCACGGATTCAGAAACATATAGAGGCACTCACGATATGGTAAACACTCACATGTAGGAACAATCACAATGTGGAACACATATGTGGAACAATGAACCGACAAAAGACAGAGCACACTAGGGGATCTAAATAGGAGAACTAATTAAGACACAACAGGTGGCACAGATACAGCAATCACGACAAGACTAGGATAACAAGGGGGGCGGGGCAAGGGAACCAGACAACACAAGCACATGGCCCAAGGACAAGGCCATGTGCTTGTACACAAAACATGGGTCTGTCATGATCCTGCCTCAAGACTAGAGAAAAGTCAGGACATGAAGGCAGAATCATGACAGTTTGAGGGAATCTTTAATGAAAACACTGAAATATCTGCACCCTCCATTCTCTGCTAATAATGTCAGAGAAAGTTCTCTGAAAAATCAAGGCCTGCATCAGTCAGGATGTGTCAGTGGATGGAAGGAGTGTAATGAACGATGGGGGGAACCATTCTCACCAGTCCAGAGGAGTGCTGAACATGCGCTATCCAGCAGGTCATACAGTAAAAATCACTTAACATGTTGAATGTGAGTGCCGTTTACCCATAGACAACTCTCAATGTTCCATGTTAGGGGGATCTGTGTGGTTGCTAGGGCATTGCTATGCAATTTGTAGGGTGCATCGTTGTGTGTTTTGTAGTGTGTTCTGGGTAGTTTTGGGTTGTCAAAAGTCGTCTGGGCAATTGGGTGTTGCTATATCTTAAGTGTTATTAATTTTATGTGCTTTTGTCCTTTTTATTAGTTTTTGTTCATCTAATGTTTCTTCTATTTCATATTTCTTTGACGATCGTGCACCAGAGAAACACAAGGAGAGGGAGAGATCCAATTGCAGGTAAGTTTATTAACAAAAAGGGTAATCCGAAATAAACATTCCAAGGAGACAAACAAAACAAAAAAGGGGAACCGGAAGGAAAGGAACGTGAACTCGGAGGACGAGAAGACAAGGGTAAGTCTCGGGAGACGAGAACTCTGGTAAGACAAAGGGTAAGGACTCCATACAAACAACAGGGAAAGACAGGTATTTATAAGGAGGACTAATGACAATAGATTGCGTGCACCTGGTGCGATTAACTGGAGTGCAATTACTGTGAAGACAGGACCAGACTAGAGGAATTACAGTGCCTATGGGGAAGTGCCTAAGGAGAAGTGAGCTCACTAGTGGACACCCAGGAAAACAGAGACTGACAGCGTGACAATTTCTTATTCTATATTTATTTAAGTAATTTATTACTTCATCTTAAACTTATTTAAATTAGTTTTCCAATTTTAGTTTAAGCTTTAAAGTCTTTCATTTAATATTTTATTTTATGTTATTTCATTTTATACTTTACAGTACTACAAGGCAAAAATTTTAAATAGTTTCAGTTTGTTAGCAATAACAACACTGTTACTGTGTGGTTGCTAGGGTGTTCTGGGTGTCGTCCTGTGTTATCGTAAGCCTGGTGAAAATCAAATTCACAAACACTTTGAAAAACATTACTAAACTTCTCTCTAAAAATTATATTAATTCATATTATAAATGATGCCAATGTTATGGATTTCTTTCACTTTTATTTTTATATGCAGCTTACAACATAATCAATTTGGTGGAAAAATTAATAAACAAGGTATTTTGTTGTTATAATCATTTTTTGTATTATTTTTTTTTTTTCAACATAATTAATTGAAGCTGGCAGATATATACTTTAAACGCATGTTTACAAACATGCAACAACCTCTCGCTCAGTAACCCCCGAGCAAATCTGTCTAATATGTTGATGTAGCCATTAATGTGAGAATATATTTAAACTTGAGGATTCTCAGTTTCAGTTATGAATGTAAAGTACATGCCCCAGATCAAAGACTTCTTACTTATGTTTTATTTCAATGCCAGATCTGACACTAATAGAAATCTGTGCATAATTTGCGTGGCATGCAACTGGAGACATGGCATTCCTTTGTTTTAGTAAGATGTTCTCAGGAAGCTAAATATGACACAGCAAACGTCACAGCAGCTCCTCCAGGCCCGAGGACTACGTGACACAGATACCAGAGACATTTGTTTTCCTTCTTTCTCCTCACCCCCATGTTGTCACATGAAATCTTTAATCTTTCATTTCATATCAGGTGGCAAGTTTTTTCCTTTAGCACAAGACTTGTTTAGTCACTCTCTGCTTAACTATTTGTGTGTATATATATATATATGAAGTTATCTTCTTGTAACTCATCCTCTAATAATAAGTTCAGCTTTTGAAGGTCTCATTTCACTGATAAAGTCTCACTCCTAGAAAACATTGACATCATCTGTGCGGCGATAGTTGACATATGTCTCACTCCTCCATCGTTTTCCTCTCTCCTTTTCTTTTCTTTTCAGCTCCATTTTTTCTTTCAAAACCAAACCTAATCAGGTGAAGGTAATATCCCATTATTTGTCTTCTCTGTTAGATTTAGTTCAATTTTTTCAAGATGGAATGAAATTTTTCATGATAAATGCTACATAGTGGAGTGTCAGAAATGGAAAATTGATGACTGAAAAATGACACATTTTGAGATTAATAATCCTTTCTTTCTTTCTTTCTTTCTTTCTTTCTTTTTTCACCCAGAAATTAAATAAGACAAAGAAAATTATTATTATTATTATTATTATTATTATTATTATTATTATTACGTAATATCACATTATAGACAATTTAATTCATTTTCCATACTTCTCATTAACATAATGTGTCTGAATATTTCACTTTTTTAAATAATTCTGATTATTTGCAATAATGATTCTCATAATTCTCATTGCTTCAATAGTCATTTTAGATATTACACGTGTAAGGGAAACAGGTCAATTTAGCTCAAAGGGAATCATTTAAGATTTTAAAGGGAATTTGAACAGAATCACTGTTTCACGGCTGTTCACGGAGACGCGCCTGCGGTTCAGTGAACGAGCCGTTTAACATCAAATCTGCGCTGGATACTAATATCCAAACTATAGTGAAACCACTATCAATTAGCACAGTAACAAGATCGGCAGTTTAAGACATTAACTTGTAAGCACAAAACACAAGATACTTCTCTTTTCAATATGAATAAGGCTTTATTAGATAAATCTAAGACATATAAACTAATCTAACACATAAATGCACGCACACATACATTCACACAAGTTGCAGGGAGGTCGAAAGTTAAGGAAAGATGAGTTTAAGAGAATGGAAATATGGAATCCCAAGTTAACAGCAATACGTTAAATTGCATAGACATGAACAACCATCAGTCACGTAATTAGCGCTCGCATTGAGTTCCTCAATGAGGTTAAAATTATATTAGATACACCAGTAAAGGTCACAGTCTGGAGGTAAAGTTACTTGCATCTCCTGTGAAGAAGGAGCCTCGGTGAAAGGGCTATCCCGAGGTCGTTGATTGGCTGGAAGTTCAGTCTCTGAAGTGACGTCTTGGGAAGCCCGTGGTTGTTGGGCGTTGGCTGAAAGTGCAGAGTCGTGTTCGCTGGTTGAAGTTGAATTGACGTTACAAAACTTAACTCAGAACACGAAACTCTCAAACGGAAAAGAAAAGAAATAAAGTTTGACGAGACTAGGTTGTGTTCCTTCTCATAGTAGCAGCAGGCAGGCACGCTGGAACCGCGCTCAAAGAACAATGATGACTACCGCATGGCTAGATGCTACAAGCTAAAGCTAGGTAGCAAAGCTACAAGCTAAAAGCAGGCATGACTGATAGCACGAGCAAGGCTGGAACTAAAAGCCGACATGGCTAATAGCAGCAGGCAGACTAGAACTAAAAGCAGAATTTCATGGGGTCCAAAGTATTTAAAACTTCCTTGTTGGCCACCCCTCAAATGTTGCCTTGACCAATCAGATATGTTCTTGGGGTGGGTATCATAAATCATTTGTTTATCTTACCAAGCATGTGGTTCTTGCCTCACAGGGTCTAATTTTGGACATGATTCCTATAACATGATTATGATATATTTTACAAATAAATGATTGTCAGGACAATATCAAGCAAGAAAATGCGATTATTTCAATACTAGACATGACTAGGTATCCTATAGTTATCAAAAGACATACACAATAAGTGATTATACATGATAGTCAAATGTGTGGGTTACACGTAAATGAATATGGAGTTAAGCAATGGAATGATTCATTCATAAGTCTTTTTTGAGTTCATTCTGGTCCATATATAATGTATAAAAAGGGTTTCTTTGCCATTCTCTGGCAAAGGACTTTTCTGTGAAGACAAAGGTTCAAAGCCCTTCCCCCTTAGGAATTTCAGTCTGGTTTCACTGGCTGGGGGGGGGGGAAGTCAATGCAAGTATTTAACTTGATCTCCTGGGTTTACATGTGATGTCCAGCGTTGCATTTCAATCACGAACAATAAATTTGACAATCTCTTCTTCGAATTAAAATTGTTAATAATTGTTCTATTGGTGTTAATGTTGAAAGCTGTTGTGTGAACAAGTTGGTTGGTTGGTTATCTTGTTTGGTTCCTGTGGCACTAGAACTGATTTATGACTTCCTGAGGAATTCAGCTCATGTTTCAATGCACACAGCTCTGATAGACTCTTTGATTTGTCTGATTTGACTCATTTCTGCTACATATATCCCCCTTTCGATCGGCGAGGTGTTTAGGTGAAGACATCGTCGATCGCTGGAGAAACAAAGGCAGATGAAGCAGACAAACACAGCAAACAGCAAGACAACACCTCCATGACAGTTACTGTACTGGTGCAGGCATCAGGTTATTTAGGTACACGTGGTTAAGTTCAATTAGTCAATGTAGTTTAGCACATTGAGGATAGTTTAGATGGTCTTGGAAATTGTTTTTATTTTGATTCATCAATCAAATTTGTGGTTAACTTTGTTTGGTTCTTCTAGGTTGTCTTACTTTACATGTTTACCATTAGTTTTCTAGTAATTTCATTTTCAATTCAATGGATTGACCTATCATGCATGGAGCTCTCTGGCTTCCATTCAGTTTAGAGTGGCTGGCGGATATTAGGTGTTGCGAGTCAATCCTAATATCAGACCTTCAACCCTCGCAGGGTGTCTAGGCATTTCACCTACTCAGGAAAGAGGGGAAGGAGAAGGATAGGTAAAAGAAGAACAAAACAAAACAAGGCTGCTGTGGGTTTTCCTAGCATGTGTTACAACTACTATTGAGCTAGGATGTCAGGTGCAGCTAGTGTCGTGAACCTTAACTTAGTGTCAGGTGTTCTACCTATTGTGAGGATGGCTGCACGTTTCTTCATGGTGGGTATGTGTAACTTTGTTACGCTAAAAGTTGGATATTCTACCTGTGGGAAGAATATGTTTGTTGACTGTGTTATCAGTAGATGTGTTTACCTCTGGGTGTAGGTAATGTTGTGTATTACTGGTGTAGTGCATGTGTGGTCAGATCTGTTCAAGTCTGTGTTGTCTCCCCCTTTTTCTAGCATGTCACTGAAGACTGGCTCTCTGCATCTTTGGCTTGGATGAGGGCGTGTCCATGGTCTAATGAGGGGTCAGTCCAGCAAGGCAGGAAGTTCTTTAGCACGCCGTCGGAGGCAGTTTGGCATGGCTGTGTGAAGCTGAGTTGCAAAACTTGTCTCCTATGTTGCATTCTTCTTGTGATGCCTTCTGGCTGTAGCAGACTTTCTGACCTTCTGTGCTCTGGTGGTTGCTGTTGCACAGACAGGGAATGTGGTACTTGGAGTTGGAGTTCATTTGACAGTTTGTTAGTGACTGAGGTGATGTCCTTTAGTACCTCAGATTTTTCATCAACAGTTGGCCGTGAAAGACTTGTTCATTCTGGGTTGTTGTTGAACAGGTGCTTGTCATCTCTGATGCGGTGCACCAGGTGATCACCGGCCTTCCGTTCTGTCGCTGGTCACAGCGAGCATGACTCAACTTTGTGGTCATATGCATGTAAATTGTCTTGAAGGAACTCTCTTAGTTGTTCCATGACTTGTTCCGTGTCTTCTAATGGTAAGCGGTTATGTTCTTGTGCATACTCAGCACTGTGCATGTCTGAGTGGTGCTGAGGTGGGTTTTGTTGTCGCTTACCCACACGAGTTGCTCTTGGATGAGTCAGGTGATTACCTTTGGATCTCTGGTTAGGTTTCCAGATGTTATCCTTTTGGTTTCTTGAGAAGCGTGGCTGGTCCCATGGATTTTTCCAGCAGTTGGGCTGAAAGCGGTCGTGGATATGGGCGTCACGTTCTCTGTGCTCTTGATGGAAGACTCTGGTGTTGTGATGCCACTGGGTGTCGTCCAGTGCAAAGCTTGAGTCTTTGTTGACAGAGTTCAAGAGTGTGGAGGTTTTGTTACCTTTCTTTGAGGCCAACTTCTGCTTGTTATAGGCCTTCTGTGTTAGGTCACGCAACTGTTGGATGGTCATGGAGTTGGGACAGGCCATGACACCTAGATGGTGACTGACTCCAGGGTGCAGATTCTCTAGGAAGAGGGTTTTGAAGTTCACATCCTCTTCAAGGTCAGAGTTGTTGTGTGCACCAAAGTAGGATTGTCGGAGTCGGTTGTAATAAGCTTGTGGAGTCTCTTGACGACCTTGTTTGGTTTCCAAGGCAGTTAACAGTCCATGTTCAGACTCTGGGTCTGTAAACTCTTTAATCAGGACCTCACGAAGTCGCTGGTAGTTTGACTTGGTTTGACTGGGCTGTCGATCTAGAAAGTTTCGTACCTCGGAACTGGACGTGGCTCTAAGGAGGTATAACCAGTCTCTGTCAGTCACATGAGGTCTCACTTCCAGGTGAAATTCGATATCTCGCAGATAAGCTTGGATGTCGGGGCTCTCTGTGGAGTTCGGGTTGAACCTGCTGATGTTTTTAGACAGCTTGTTGAGGTCTTTGATGGTCATCCCGTGTGCAGCTTCAAGGCCTTGGACGGGAGGTTTTCTTTCGTTGGCAGGAAAGGGTTGTGTGGCGAAGGCAGGTGAGGTTTTGGGTTGTGGCCCTTCGCTCCTTTCGTCATATGCCAGTTCTTGGACGTGGGACTCTGCTCTGCTCAGCAGTGATGAGGCTAAGAGATGTTTCTCTTTTCTTGGCTCTAGTTTGTGCTTGTAAGCATTTTGGAGTTCTTTTCTGACCATGTAGAGCTCATCGTTGGTATCATCTAGTTGTTGGGTCAGATTGTCCATTTCAGTTCTGTACCTTTCAAGGTGGTCTTTCAAAGCACTGATTTCAGAGTTCTTGTTTCTGATGTCTAGCTTGGCTTTCTCTAGTAGCTGTTCGGCATACTGGAGTCTGTTTACCAGGTCTTTCTGAGCAGCCGTTGCATGTCGCTGGTCGAGCTGAGCTGCTGCCAGGGCTGCTAGGAGCTTCATAACTTGTTCTGTTGTATCCTGCTCCCTCTCGCTGGGTGCTTTGAGTTGATCTTGAACTTTCACTTCCAGCTTGTCTATGCGACGTTCAGCACGTGTCAGCTCCTCTTGAAGGTGGGTGATGTGCTTGTCGCTCAGTTTCAGCTGGGTTGTGAAGGCATAGCTTAGTGAGCTCGTGATCTTGACTAGCTCCTCGTGGTTGTTGTTCTGGCTTGAATCTTGTGTCAGGAATCTTCTCAGGATTAGGATTATTATTAAAAATAATAACAGTTCAAATGTCTTTGGAGTGAGGCTGTCTGTTATGCCTGTCAGCCAAATGTTCACATCTTCCCCATGGGAAATGGGGTCTGCAGTCTGCGGCATGTTGGCACGCTGGGAAGAAGAGAGACTGACACAGATCTGTGTGGAGTAAAAGCCTATGTGTGGTGGGACAACTAAGTGTTGTATCAGTGATTGTGAACCACTAGTGAAATGTGGTGATGACTGTGTTGGTCTCAGGGTGTCTAAGTAGACTAGAGATGCGAAGACTTTGTCACTCTAATGAGGAAGAGGAAAAGAGAGACAGAGGTGAAAAACAAATTCAAATGACAAGCAAAATTTCTGTTTTTCAAATGAGGAAAATTATTTTTTCCAATTAAATGTTATCAAAAACGTAAACAATATTATTATATTTCTTGCTTTGGACAAAAGAATACAATAATAATTCTGATATCTCTTTTCTTAGTCTGACAGGATTGACACCGTACACCTTTCAGTTGGACCGCTCACCAGGGAGTCAGCGAGGGCGACAGTTGCTCAACACGTATCTCTATTAAATTGATCTCAACGTTGGATGAGATGCTAAAACTTGGATTGCGTTTCCAAATGTAGGGAGGTTAGGAAGAACAAATGAGAGGATGATTACAATCAAATTCATAAGAATGATTCGTTGTCTTTGGCACGATTGTGTATTTACTTCACTTAGAATTGATTGATGGTTCTTACATGTCCTACAAATGTAAAAAGAGAAGAGGAAAGTAAAGGAGAGAGAGGACGGAGATGGTAAGTCTCAGTAGCGGTTACCTCAACTACAAGGAGAGCGTTGTGTTAGTTGCTGCACAACTAATCAAACAAAATAAACTTTAAGTGAAAGAGAGTTGTCTTTCTAATTTATTTGAACTCGTAGTGAGGGATAACAATGTCTCCTTTTAGGGCTCAGGTTTGTCGTTCCCAGGCTAGGATACACAAAAGAAATGGTAAGAAATAGGAAAATTTAAAAAATTAATAAATGGGCAAAATATGCAAAAATGAAATTAAAAAGAGGAAATCAATACGTAAAACAATAGTGGTTAAGTGTATAACCAAAATAGGAAGAGGGGTAAAACGCATTCAAATAAGTAAAGGTCTGAATAGCATATATTCAGATGGGTAATAAATAAATTAGGAAGAATAAGTTTACTTAACTTCCAAAGTTCAAGGCTTATTCATTCCTAAAATAATTAAGACCAAAAGAGAATACTAGAAATAAAAGATCATATGAAATGATCTGAGAGGGAAATTTTAAATGATTCAAAATAAATTTAATGTTTCAATTAAATTTCAATTTGACAATTAATAATTGTGAGTCAGTATTTCCCTTTCTAGTAAAATGAAAATAAGTGGTCTAGTGAGAAAACAGAGCGATAAAAAGAAAGAGACTAACAAGTGTTAGTTAAGATGTTTAAAATGGTTAAATCACGTCAGCGTTGCCCAAACACACATTATTCTACCACTGGATGGTAATGCTAACGGCTAACCTTTGAGGCTAGTGGCTTTAGTATAGACTTCAATGTAAATGCAATGGTTTCGTTAGCTTAGCGACACCGCAGAGTTTGTGCGCTGCGCGTGCACAGTTCAGAGTTGCTCCGGAAGTACGTTAGTCTTCCTGGTCACGGTCGTCACTATGGCAACCAAAACACATTCTAGTGGATTAGCACATGAATCGTTGCATTGTTGCAAATACAGTTAAGCATGTTACATGAAATGTCGGCTCATTTCAACACTGTACAAATAACAACACCGCCTTTCAGTTGGTTTTGCGATGTGGCACTTAAACTCTCAGTTTGTATAGAGTTAAAATTATCTTAATTCAAATAGCAGCTTCCTGCTGTAGTTATTATATCAATCTCAGCAATTTGATTCTCCGTGCCAGTTTTTCTGGACACAAACATAAAAGTTTTCCTTCGCTGTTGGTACACAGTTAAAATTTACTTGATCAAGCTTTAAAAACACTCCCATTCAAATTACTCTCGGACACACGCAGTGTTACGCGAGATTGCATTCACTTTGTGAACGGATACAAATGGGCAAACATTGTTCTCTAATGTTTAACGTTAACTTAGGGGAGTCGAATATCAAATTTGATTCGGCAGTGGAACACGCACTGGCAATCAAACTATATGAAATATGAATACGGGGACTTTGATAAATAGATTGAGGAACCCGCTCAAAACTATTCTTTATTCACCGATTTATATCCCTTCTGAAACACTAACAGTTTAGCTCCGTTCAGCAAACAGTGACTGAGATAGCGTTTGAGACACTGGAACACGCAGTGAAATCAAATCAGCTATAAAACAAGGCATTACACAAATGAGGAACACGCTCAATTTCTACCTTATTGTACGATCTCAGATGTTTACTTTTAAGTTCACTTACTGCTGTTAACAAAGGGGAGACGGACTCGAGTTAAAGTCTCCTCTAGCTCCTTTCATTCAAGCGGGAGGGCGCGCGCTGCTTACGTCACGCAAACACACACACATACTCAGGTCTCGGAAGCTTTTCATCCGTCATTCCTTTAGCAAAATCAAAGATTAAATAACTTGGTTTATGCTCACAATTTAGGTTAAACGGCCCGCATTCTCCACCATTATAAATGTAAGGGAAACAGGTCAATTTAGCTCAAAGGGAATCATTTAAGATTTTAAAGGGAATTTGAACAGAATCACTGTTTCACGGCTGTTCACGGAGACGCGCCTGCGGTTCAGTGAACGAGCCGTTTAACATCAAATCTGCGCTGGATACTAATATCCAAACTATAGTGAAACCACTATCAATTAGCACAGTAACAAGATCGGCAGCTTAAGACATTAACTTGTAAGCACAAAACACAAGATACTTCTCTTTTCAATATGAATAAGGCTTTATTAGATAAATCTAAGACATATAAACTAATCTAACACATAAACGCACGCACACATACATTCACACAAGTTGCAGGGAGGTCGAAAGTTAAGGAAAGATGAGTTTAAGAGAATGGAAATATGGAATCCCAAGTTAACAGCAATACGTTAAATTGCATAGACATGAACAACCATCAGTCACGTAATTAGCGCTCGCATTGAGTTCCTCAATGAGGTTAAAATTATATTAGATACACCAGTAAAGGTCACAGTCTGGAGGTAAAGTTACTTGCATCTCCTGTGAAGAAGGAGCCTCGGTGAAAGGGCTATCCCGAGGTCGTTGATTGGCTGGAAGTTCAGTCTCTGAAGTGACGTCTTGGGAAGCCCGTGGTTGTTGGGCGTTGGCTGAAAGTGCAGAGTCGTGTTCGCTGGTTGAAGTTGAATGGACATTACAAAACTTAACTCAGAACACGAAACTCTCAAACGGAAAAGAAAAGAAATAAAGTTTGACGAGACTAGGTTGTGTTCCTTCTCATAGTAGCAGCAGGCAGGCACGCTGGAACCGCGCTCAAAGAACAATGATGACTACCGCATGGCTAGATGCTACAAGCTAAAGCTAGGTAGCAAAGCTACAAGCTAAAAGCAGGCATGACTGATAGCACGAGCAAGGCTGGAACTAAAAGCCGACATGGCTAATAGCAGCAGGCAGACTAGAACTAAAAGCAGAATTTCATGGGGTCCAAAGTATTTAAAACTTCCTTGTTGGCCACCCCTCAAATGTTGCCTTGACCAATCAGATATGTTCTTGGGGTGGGTATCATAAATCATTTGTTTATCTTACCAAGCATGTGGTTCTTGCCTCACAGGGTCTAATTTTGGACATGATTCCTATAACATGATTATGATATATTTTACAAATAAATGATTGTCAGGACAATATCAAGCAAGAAAATGCGATTATTTCAATACTAGACATGACTAGGTATCCTATAGTTATCAAAAGACATACACAATAAGTGATTATACATGATAGTCAAATGTGTGGGTTACACGTAAATGAATATGGAGTTAAGCAATGGAATGATTCATTCATAAGTCTTTTTTGAGTTCATTCTGGTCCATATATAATGTATAAAAAGGGTTTCTTTGCCATTCTCTGGCAAAGGACTTTTCTGTGAAGACAAAGGTTCAAAGCCCTTCCCCCTTAGGAATTTCAGTCTGGTTTCACTGGCTGGGGGGGGGAAGTCAATGCAAGTATTTAACTTGATCTCCTGGGTTTACATGTGATGTCCAGCGTTGCATTTCAATCACGAACAATAAATTTGACAATCTCTTCTTCGAATTAAAATTGTTAATAATTGTTCTATTGGTGTTAATGTTGAAAGCTGTTGTGTGAACAAGTTGGTTGGTTGGTTATCTTGTTTGGTTCCTGTGGCACTAGAACTGATTTATGACTTCCTGAGGAATTCAGCTCATGTTTCAATGCACACAGCTCTGATAGACTCTTTGATTTGTCTGATTTGACTCATTTCTGCTACACACGGATACTGGATTTATTTCTTATTCAAATTTAGCATAAATTAAAATCTGTGCTATGAAGATAGACATACTTTTAAATACTTTTAAATATTTCATTTGATTCATACACTGCAAAATATTCTTATTTATTTTGCCGTTAAATATTCATGACAGGTTTTCATTAGATTGCCCTCTATAAAATGATAAACAAAGGATTGTCATGCATTCAGTTTTTTTGTGTGTAATTAATATTTTGGTTACACTGATGCATTATACATTATTTAGATTGACAGTCTGGGCCCTCTGTTCAAAGTCTGGGGAGATAGGAGGACTGTAAAACTGCTTTATACACCAATGGAGGAAGCGTCCCGGTGGAGCAACATACTATTAGATGACTGCTATTATGAAGTGGAGTAAAAGACAACTATACCTCTGAGAATTAAACCAGATGATTCTGGAGAAGTGTGTGTGTGTGTGTGTGTGTGTGTGTGTGTGTGTGTGTAAGGCCTGTCCCAGATTATATGGCTACATCTCAGTCTACTTACACAGTCTATGTACATCTTTAGACTGATGATGTGCACCCATCGAACTTCTGAAAACTTCTGCTCTAAATCAAACCATCAGTTCTGAATTCTTCTTCTGCTGTGACAAAGCTGAAACTTTATTTCATGGTCCTAAGTTTAACTTTATTTTTGGAGGTTCTAGCAAGATCAAATGATCTGGATTTAGATAATGTTGTCATAAAGGTCTTAACACTGAGCCATTTTAATGTTGATAAGTCCTAGTAATAATTGGGATGATTTATATGCAAATATGTTTATTTTTATGTTTAGATGTTGTCTATGCCACAGTGCAAACAAAGAATTCGCTTGATCCCAACAAATATTTGGTTACACGATCTCAACCAATATTTGGCCATTTCTTAAGGCAGTTATTGCCATTAATTCTTGCTTACCTATCATCTGTATCTCTACATGGCAATGTTTCTTTGCACAGATCTCACCATTCACAGTACCGACACCTGCTATTCTTTGTTGGAGATGGAGATGGAGCTTGCAATTTGTTATTTTTGCAAAAGAACTGACATGTCAATTCCTGTCAACTAAGTTGGGAATACCAGCAGAAGATGGGAGTTTTTGAGACACTGGTTTGGAAGAAGAAGAAGAGGTAAAAATTGACATTAAATATAATTATAATTTTGCAAATATCCCTGTTATAATATCCCTGTTAAAAAGAAAAAAAAAAGTTGAAAGACCTGAAATGGTCTTCCAACAGTCTTGAAGGAGTTCTCCGAGACTTGTTGGCTTGTTGGCTCTTCTGCCTTCAGTCTGCGGTCCAGCTCACCCCTAAACCATCTCGATTGGGTTCAGGTCCGGTGACTGTGGAGGCTTCTTGGTCAAATAGCCCTTGATGCCTTCAGTGTGACTCTACAATTTTCATAGTCATGAAAATAAAGAAAACTCTTTGAATGAAAAGGTGTGTCCAAACTTTTGTTCTGTACTGTGTGTGTGTGTTTGTGTGTGTGTGTGTGTGTATATATATATATATATATATATAGGTTGATTTCCAAATTACCACTGTGCAAAACATTGACCTCAATTCATTAAAAATAATATTAATGCAATATTAACACTCAGTCCTTCAAATTATTTATTCTACATGGCTAGAACTGCCCCTGTTCTGTACTACATTCAAATAAGCTTCCTTCTTTCTTTAAGATAAAGAAACCCTCGAGCTGGTTAAAACTTTTATCATCCCAGTCCAGGATTCTTTCAGGTGTCATTGTTTGCTTTGTGCCCCATGGCTGGTCCAGAGAGACAAGCGGAGAAACTGGCATGGATTGATCCTGGTCCTGTAGCTCCAGAGGCTGTGATGTTTTTGGCCTGGGTGGGCTACGATGTCACCTGCTGCTTTTGCTGTGCGACAATAGCCTGCTGTAATCAGCTCTTGCTGTATTGTTCTCTGCTCTGGCTCTCACCTGGGCTTCTACTGCAGTGACATTCAGATCTGTACCAGTATTCAGATGCTGTAGAATGGAGATGCACATAAATAGTCCCTCACTGTTTGCTCCATAAAGGCTGATGAGAGGGTTTCATTGCAAAGCATCAATATGGTCACTCTGAATCTTTTGTGGCTGTTTGCGTGACAGACAAATGGGGCTTGAAGTCTAGGCCTTCACATGGTGCTGCTGTTTGAGTTGGCAATTGAATTATGTGTTTTGGATTTCAGATGATGTGCTTCTAGATCAATAGTAATTCCATTATGATTACATTTTAATAAACTTATTTTTTTTTATATATATAATAATAATAATAACAATAATAACAATATACACTCAAAAAAATGATTTTTCACATTTGTTCACTTTACCTGAACAATTCATGTTGAATTAATGCCATTTTGGCTATTTTTCAGTTCAACATGATTGTGTCATGTTAAACTGACTTAAAACTGTGACTCGTTGGTTTAACATAAAGTTTTCATTTTGAAAGAACATGTTTCAATCAAGTACCTCAAAATAAGTTTTACACTTCCCATCATGCTTTGCACAGGACTGGATATGGGGAGAGAAAATGTTGAAATAAAGTGTTATTTTATGCAATTTTTAGTAAAATGTGATAATAAGGAGACTTTTTCATGTCTAATGCTCTATTATATGGGCATTTTAAAAGACTTTATATTGGTGTATTTTGTGCGAGTTACCGTTGTGGTGAAGTGTGGAGCTTGTGGTTGGGTTGAGGACCTGCCAAGTTAGCTAAAATTATAAAAATAGGGAAGTTGCGGCCCAATGGTTAGAGTCGAACTGGCAATCGAAAACTTGTGAGTTTGAGTCCTGGGCCAGCAGGAATTGTGGGTGGGGGGAGTGCATGTACAGTGCTCTCTCCACCTTCAATACCACGACTTAGGTGCCCTTGAGCAAGGCATCGAACCCCCAACTGCTCCCCGGGCGCCACAGCATAAATGGCTGCCCACTGCTCCGGGTGTGTGTTCACAGTGTGTGTGTGTGTGTTCACTGCTCTGTGTGTGTGCATTTTGGATGGGTTAAATGCAGAGCACGAATACTGAGTATGGGTCACCATACTTGGCTGAATGTCACTTCACTTTTGTCACTTTCAATTACAACAATAAAGGTTTGAAAATGTAACATGTTTTGTCCATTTATTCAATAGAATTAAGAAAATGTAAGGTGCTTATATAAAGCAAGTAACAATACGTTATTGAAAATGAGTAAAGTTTATGTATTATACAAGCTTAAATCACAGTTCATCAGTTTTCATAAAATGTATTTAATTCATTTACGTTAACTGAACATGAAAAGGTGAAGCTTAAACAAATATTAACTTTTGCGTTGGATTTATGTGATTACATTGGATGGAAAATTGACATCTAATTGAATTAAATAAGTTTTAACTTTTGGGGTTAAATATTTTTTTGAGTGTATGATGCTACAATGACACACTTAGATTTCAGATGATGTGCATCAAAAATGTATTCTGTTATATTCAGTCATGTTTTTGTCAGTTGATCTGAAGTAAATTTTTTTTTTTTTTACTATTCACATTTAAAATATAGTAAAATATAGTAACATAATAAATGAAAATGACAACACAAACACACACACACACACACACACACACACACACACACGTGTGCATTTGGTTAAAAAGTAGTCAGCTTATATAACTTATAATATATATATATATATATATATATATATATATATATATATATATATATATGTATATATATATATATATATATATATATATATATTTTTTTTTTTTTTTTTTTTTTTTTTAATTTTTTTTTTTTTTTGAATTATTTCATAATCTCTTACGTTATGGTTCCGAGGTAAGATACAGTACCGCCGCTCCCTATATGTGGAGTATGCAGCCTGCGTGGGGCACCTACTCCCAGTGGGGGCACCATCCCAGTTGCTCAAAAAAAAAAAAAAAAAAAAAAAAAAAGGCATAAAGTTGGCTTGACGTTGGACGACCGAGAGTCTCAAATTTAGGGACCGTCTCTGAAGTTACATGCGATATTGGTATACACTGTTGTAACGTCAGTAGCAATTGAGGAGAATGACTTACAGTCATACAAACAACTGTAATTGTTCATCTAGGTGTCAGCTATAATGCACAATTGAATTGAATGTTTGATATTTATTAAATTCAACTGTAAATCATATGTAAATTATGCTCCTTTTCACATGGACTCAAACGCAAATGTGAAGCTCAATAAGCGGAAAAAGACTTGCAGCCATAAAACAATTATAATGTGTTCTTTAAGTGTCAGCTACAATGCACATATATTAAAATAAATTATAAATCGTTTAGGTAAAAGACAAGGCCCTTTTCACCTTCAGGCACATTCCTGTGAAAGGTTTTTTTTTTTAGGTTGCCTTACGAAAATTACCCGTGGTTTTAACAATAACACCACTATATATATATATATATATATATATATATATATATATATATTCCATGAAATTGCTGCTGTTACACTAACAGGACAATCAAATCCTTGTTTAGGCTACTGACCAAACATTTAATTCTAATATTCACTTAATCTTTCATTTTTGGCCACCTTTTTGCTATAGATGACACAGCCTTTATAATTTCTTCTACAAAAAACTTGCATTTCACAAACCCTTACAAAAATAAACAATGGTTTTGTCATAGTAAAACTGCTTAATTTCCAATTGCATAATTTCTGAACTCTTGAGACTATAAATGAGTCATAATAAAGTTATAGCCACAGGTAAATGTCGAGAAATACATTTGTAATTTGTAAATAATACAATTAATTAAATCTTTTTTTTTTTTTTTTTTTTTTTTTTTTTTGATTAAATTTCTATTTTAACCCCTGTAGTAGTTCTTGTCAAATGAGAGATGCACCTGAACACAATCGGCACATGTACCCCATAATGAACTGTAAAATACCCTAGATGCACATTGAAAAATGTGCTTCCATGAGAATACAAGTGATTTTATTCTAAACTCATTTTAATTAGTAGTAATGGTAGACAAAGTGCACTTGGCCCTTTGTTGCATTCTAATTCCCAGACATCTATGTGGAAGATTTTCATTTATGTTCTGTTCCAAATTTACATCAGTCAGCAGAGTTCAAGAGAGGATTACCTACACCTCACTATGTTTTATGGCCTGGGGATCGCCTGCCTTACTTGTTATGTAGTTTCAATTATGCCTTTCAATTGCGTTGAAGCAGTTTCTGGGGCAGCCTGAAGCCAAATTTCCCCATTTAGAAAATGTAAAAGTTCTCTAACTTTTGCAAGGAATTATCCATTTGCACTTTGGACAACTTTAGTAATGATTATCACTTAGCACCTCGTTTTGGCTGAGTGAAGTGAAAGGTTAAGGCTAATCAACATTCTATGAAAACATTCTTATTAAAAAAAAGTGTTCCAGGTTTGTTTTAAAGAGAACCAATGATAGTTATACTAATATAAATTCTTAATAAATAGTTGTTCTGCTGCTTTAGCTAAAATAAAAGGGCTTAAAATTTAAATTCACTCACCCTCAGGCTATATAAGATGTAGAAGAGTTTGTTTCTTCAAAAAAAAAAAAAAAAAAAATCAATTAAAAAACTCTGCTTGTTAAGTCTGACGTCATATAGCAGCGCTTCCGTGTCCAAACGCTCTATCAGTTAGGTATAGATGGGTTGACAGTAGAATTTTACTTACATTTGTGGGAAATGATTGAAATACTTCTTTATAATCAATAAAAAAAAAAAAAAAAAAAAAAAAGATAAAATAAAATATAAAAATAAACCACAAGTAATTCACATGACTACAGTCCATCAATTAAGATCTTGTGAAGTGAAAAGCTGCATGTTAAAACAAATCAATCATAAGGCATTTTCAATTAATCGCTTTTGGCCAGAATACAAGTCCATAATACATAATAATATAAAAACAATATTATGGATAGAGGACTTATTTTTTAGCTGGAAGCAACAATTTAAATTCATAAACTCTCATTCTGATGGCACCCACTGACTGCAGAGGATCCATTGGTGATCAAGTAATGCTAAATTTCTCCCAATCTGTTCCTGTGAAGAAATAAACTCACCTATGTCTTGGATGGCCTGAGGGTGAGTAAATTTTAATTTTTGGGTGAATTATTCATTAAAACCCCTGTTAAATAAAAACGTGGAATGCATTTGAATGTAATACTACATAAATGCCACATGCTTTGGTCATATATCATAAAATTAGAGGCCTGTTAAGATTTCACCACTCTAAACCTGAAGTGGTAACACTGTACAAAGTTGTACCAAATGTACCTTTATGATTTATGTTCTAAAATAAAACCACAGTGAACATCAATAAATCTACTTTCGACACCATAACTGTGGCACATCAAACTTTCCTGCTGTGAATTTATCATGCGGTGATGTGTTCACATCTGTCATGGATACAAAAGAGATATGTACAGTGCATACTCACTATGCTGTCTGATGCAATTGCAAGTGCATTCAAAGTGTTTTAGCAAATTTAGCTTCAACTTTTCAAGTGTATCTGATTGCCAAAGTACAAATTGTAAGAAATGATATGTCCTACTCCACTCCATTTGATTTTTAAAAAGGAAGCCAGTTATAAGTTTTTCAAAAGAGCCATATCCCAATGTCCTGGGCTTCCTACTTTGATGATGTCTATTTTAGTCCAAAATGACAGCTGTTATGTTCCTGAAGCAGCTATTTTGTTTGTATCTCCAGTTTCCTGACTAGCTTTAATCTAAGCCTGTGTCGTGAAGATTTTATTGAAATTAAGGAAATTGTAGAATGACATTTATGCACATATACAGTAAATACATCCAAGACATATCTATTGGGACTGATAAATTCAGTGAATAAGTACTTGAAAACATTGTCATATTTAATTCAACTTTTTTCAAGAACTTTTTTCTATTTAGAAACAGGTTTCCTGAACACAGTGGTTAAATTAACAAATAAATAAAACATCAGCAGGCCCAGACATTTACCAACAGCACAGCAGTAATGACTATGAAACTCTTTACTTCCAAGATCGATACTATTAGAGATACAGATTAAAACCATGCAGCTGACAGCTACAGTATTTCATCAGACAGTGAACTACAGATTCCCTGAGAAACAATTAAAATCATTATCTGCTATAGGACATAAAGAATGCTATAAACTTGCTAAATCATCTAATCCAACAACATGTATGTTAAAACCTATACCATCTAAGCTATTAAAAGTCCTTCCAGAAGTCACAGAACATCTTCTGAATATTATAAATGGTTCATTGTAATTAGGATATTTCACAAAAAAAGTAAAACTGTTATTAAGCCTCTCATTAAAAAAAAAAAGAAAGAAAAAGAAAAAACTAGTTAATAACAGACTGATATCAAATTTAAAATGTTAAATTTTCCTCAAATATAGTAGGTAGAAAAGCTAGCCTCCTCACAACTATGTTCTTTCTTAGAGAAAAATGGTGGTTGTATCTCTCCATTAGTGCTACTGGATCTTAGCGCTGGGTTTGATGCCTTTGACCACAATAAAATTTTGAATACACAAAAAAAAAAAAGAAAAAAAAAATGCTGCTGGCATTATTGGAATTGCATTTGCATGGTTTAAATCATACTTATCTGACCTTCATCGGTGAATTAAGAATTATTATATCATCCAGAAGTGCAGTATGGAGTACCACAAGGCTCAGTACTATGAATGTTGCTTTTCATGCTTTACTTGCTAGGTATCACTGAGAAACATGGTGTTAGCTTTCACTGTTATGCTGATGATACAGCTCTATATTTATTTGTGGACCGAGAAAATATATAACAATTTGCAAAACGTACAGAATGTATTGATGATATTAAAAATTTGATGACTAGTAATTTCCTTCTGCTAGATGCTAATATATATATATATATATATATATATATATATATATATATATATATATATATATATATATATATATATATATATATATATATATACAGCATATTTATTTATTTATTGATTGATTGATTGATTTTAAAGTTAGCTAATAAAATACATTATATTAAATATAGTTCTTATTTTGTTAATGCTTGTTCAGAGTCTGTTAACCAGTGTTAACAGTTATAAAGTATGATTTTAAAAATGCATATTTACTTTTTTTAATTTGAGATTAATAAATGCTGTAGAAGAATTGTTCATTGTTACTTCAAGATATCTGTAACATAAATTAAACCTTATTTCAAAGTGTTATTACATACAAATTAGTGTTTTCTGTTTTGTCGTAATGTAAAATTAACTACTCTGAATACAAACACAGCTTATTATTCACCACATCTGATAAATATTATGATGATTTCAATAATATGTTAATGATGCCATCATTAGGCATGCATGGAATGTTTTTTTTTTTTTTTTTTTTTTTTTTACAATTATGTCTAATCTATCTAAAACAAGTCTGCATAATGCATTCAAATATGACAAAACAAGAAAAATGGAGTTAAAAGATTATTATCTCTTTAATACAATTTTTTAACAACAAATTTACAAATTATATGGATTATATCCAGGTTTATTCATGACATAATTGTACGTCTATGACATCAACATGGACCAAATTTTTAAGCAGCCAACATGTGTTTGCGTATTGTATGGGTCATGACTTTTAATAGCTTTATTCAAAAGAAACCTGTGGGTCTATCTATATGCCCCTGCAGAAGAAAACTCTGGACTCCATTTGGGGCAGTGAAGCATAAAGTGCCCTTGCTGGAGAGTAGTATAAAATTACATTCCTCTTCTACTGCTTTTGGCTGGATGCCGAGGCAAGGCTATTGTTCCCTCCATACAAGGCTTAGGACATGAAATAACACAGAAATTAATTATTTGGTCAGAGGAGGGAAGCTGTGAAATTAATCAAAGGAACCATGACTCTCTTGTAGCTGTTGAGTCTTATTGATGGCATTCTGCATTTAAAAAAATAAAAATAATAATAATAATAAAAAATAACAAAATGACTTTAGGAGACTCACTCTCGTTTTGCACTCTTACTTTCACCTCAGCAAAATCCATAGCCTTGATGTATTTCAGTGGTTCAGTGACATTGGATGGAGATGCAAATGATATCGAGTTGAGATTCTTGTCCCTTCAAATTTAATTGTAGAAGAAGATGTGTGTATTTATGTCTTTGTTTTTATGAAATGTCTCCAAATCATGAATATTTTATGCTGTGTTCAGACTACAAAAAAATATATAGCTTTATCAATCTTCTACAAATTTGGAGGAATTAGTGCAGAAACTGTAACAAAAATAATTTAACTACTACACATCATGTTTGTTTGTTTATTTATTATAGAAGCAACAATGTCAAGTCATCACAAATTTAATTCAACACTCTACCTTTCTTTGCAAATAGATAGTAATTAAAAATATTTTATTTGTGTAGCACCTTTCAAGCAAATCTAATGCAATTCAAGGTGCTTTACAAACATAAACCCACTATACAAAATACAAGCAATTAAAATAACACAAAAAAGTACAGTATGGAATAAATATCAACAACAAAATGATGATAAAACAAAATAGAATAGAAATAAATGACGTTAATAAATACAGTTAAACCAGGAACGCCCCTCATATCATTAAGTTTTAGAACGAAAGCATTTGAAAGGTAGCAAGCTTCCCCTATGACTTGATGATCTACTGGGCCTCATGCCAAAGTGTGATTTGCCTTAAGCAATGTAAATTAATGCAACACGAGGTTAATTGCATCATTTAAACGTTCACTTGGTAAGCAAAATCATCTTCTTTACATTGAAGGCTTATTAAATGCTTAATTTCTAGGTAATCTTGGAAAGAGAAATATGCTATTATTATTCCTTAAGAAGTAGTATTAAGTAAATCACTTAAATAAGAAAACCCTAATTCTCATCCTGTGATACTTCCCCCAAAAAAACAGTTGTATTTCTTAAATCAGTATACAACATAATTTCCAAGTGAAATTGCTAAGGGTTTTTGGCTTGGCATTTTGTGCCATATAAACACAAAACACATGGACAAACATAAAATAGGATGTCTTATAGTATATAAATACAAATAGTTCATGAATAAGGAAAGGAAAGGGGTATTGTGTACTTGCATTTTGAAAACTGATGTGTTGATTGTACTAGAGTGGATTAAAAGAGCAAGTGCATCTAAACATATTGCTCTTAGGTGAATGAATTCAAGTACTGTTTAACTCAATGGAGATGTTTGGTTCATACTAGGTTGTCAGTTTATTAAGTAGGTCCCCAACTTAGCAGAAGAAACAATCAGATTTTCACTTTGAATATCTAGAAAAACATTGACTGTGAAATACAAGCTGGACAATAGAAGGAAAGGGCTGGGGTCACTTTCTATCTGGATCTGGTACGAACGTCCTAGGTGAGAGGGGAGGTCACATCAAGTGATCTCCGCAGCTGTCCAAATGTCATGTTATGTAGTTAAAGGATTAATATGAACAAATGCCTAGAAATAAGGACTCTGTAATAGTAAAAAAAAACAACAAAAAAACACTCTGTAATAGCTGAGCAGGACTGCATCATCAATGCCTGTAGCAAACTTTACAACTGCCACAGGATGTACAGACTTTATTGTTGTTGTGGAGAAGACATGAAATGATGGGGGAGTGTCACAGTGGGGCACTGTGACTAGAGACTGTGGCACTGGACTTAGAACACAACACACTAGGCATGCATAGACTTTTCATACAACAACACATATTTGTTTTGCGCAATGTAACACCAGTTAACACCAGGTATGTGTGTGTATGTAATTGATTGTGTATTGTTTAAGTGTTGATACTGTTCTCACCATTTTTGTTTAGGTTAACACTTGGTGAGTCAATATTATTATTTTTTTTGTTAATTTGTGTAATGTTAAGAATACAAACAAGACCGGTTGGCATGTTAAATGTTTATTGTTTTCAATCATCCACTTACATAAAGTAAACAGTCATACTTACGTACTGGAACATTTTTTCATTAAAAAAAAACAAAACAAAACAAAAAAAAAAAACAGAAGAAACCCAGGCACCATATTGCGACCATTTTTAAATACATGTTTACCGCCAATAGAAGGCACACTTAATTGGTCTCATGCCGGAGGGGGTGATTGGTGTTTGTTTTAAAATTAAGTATTAAGTATTTAAAATTATTTGAATTAAGTCGCTATTTAATTTTTTTGTCTTTCTTGAACTTATTTGTTACCATCAATTATTTAATGGTTTAGTCCTAGTGGGAGGGGCTTATACTTTTTAAGTGTTTCTCTCAGTCTGGTAAGGGGAGCTCGAAGAGTGAGTCGGAGAAGTTGCTTGCTTGATTTTGGGTCAAATTATTGACATAGCCAAAAGTTTTGTTTGTACATTTAAACTTTGTACAGTTTTTTTTTTTCTATTTTTTTCTTTTTTTCTTTTTTATACTTTTTGAGTTACACTGTAAATATAATTTGAATTCTTTTGGAAAATCTTTGTTTTTCACATTTTGGAATAAACGCCAACTTTTTGACTTCATCAGCACGTCACTTCATTTTTTCCCGCCTCCATGGGCCGGTACATCCAGAGCAGGGGTGCCGCCACTGTTTGAACACCTTGTAGCCGTTGGCACACCACTGTCTCTGTTCCAGGGAGATTAGGGAAAATTATGGGAAATGATGCAAGCTTGATTTAAATTTGCATTTCCTGCATGAAACTCAATGTGAACATACAGTATGCAATAACCACTAGGCTATGACCATCTTCTGCTGCGATTATACAACTTAATATCATACGGTATAGGGCTGTACCAGCAGTCTGTGTTGTGTTACTTAAATTGGGATGTAACGTTTACACCAAGGGCTTAGTAATTGGTTGGTTTGTAATTAAGCCTGTAAACTTTAATTCAGTTGCATCATTTTTTCTTATAAAGCAATATTTTTCTAATAGAGCAGTTGTGCATTTTAGTATTCAGAACTTTATATGATTACAGTTGATGGCTCATGCTCCATAAATGCACTACTGTTTAAAAGTTTAGAGTCAGTATGGTTGATTGATTTCTAGTTACACCTGAGTCAGTGATGGTTAGAGATTGACAAGCAACTCCACAGTTTTTAGCGAGCTCAGTTCCAGCTAGAACTGCGCCAGGTGTTCCCTGTCATGTCTGTAAGCAGGCTCATCAATCTTAATTAATGAGGCCAATGAGCATTTGGCCCTTTCAGGAGAATACTTCAGAAGATGTAGTCTCTGGTGTTGTGAGAGCAGAACAGAGGAGATTGTGTCCAACACTGTGGAGCTTCAGTGCTGAGGGGAGGTGAGCCAGAGGTGTGCATTCAGAGCCTCACACACACTGACAGATGGAGTATGACACAGCCAGATGGGACATCATGGTTTATAGAAGCCGTGAGATTATGGTTTAAAATGTGAAGCCGGATTCAATGAACAAATTCTGATTCGGGATGTTTCTTCATGCAATCCAAATGCTGCAGGATAAAGTGCTGGTCCAAGCTCATACTGGTATCCGCAAACCTGTTTGCTCTGCAAGCAAATTTACTGAAGCTCTACATAGACTGGGGTCGGGGAAAAGTTTTGACACTGGCCAAGACAGTTTCTCAAGGTCTTCATGGCCTTTGCCATCAAGGAAGCTGGTCTCTCTTTAATAATACACTGAACAAAATTATAAATGCAACACTTTTGCCCCAACCCCCCCCAAAAGTTATTATATTATTATTATTATACTGGAATGAGAGTATAGTTCCGAGCCATATCAGCCTGGAATATCGCAACTTTTCATTTTCAACCGTTCTTAGTAGAAGATGTAACCACAGAAGGGTCAAGTTTTATATAGGAAAAATATTGAAATGCTTTCAGATCAGCTGAATGGATTCAAAAACGGTGAAACTCGACTTTTTAACTGAAGAGGAGTTGGAAAATTTGCTTATTTTCAAAAATAGTGGAGTGTTCCTTTAACACAGAAACTAGCAGAAATTGTGTGTTATGTCCTCTTTAAAGTGGTCATATGGTGCTGTTTTAAAGATCATTATTTTGTGTATTTGGTGTAACAGAATATGTTGACATGCTTTAATGTTCAAAAAACACATTATTTTTCAAATACTGTACATTATTGTAGGTCCTCTATACCGCAACTTTCTCAAATGTGTCGTTTTCTACAGAGTCCCTCCTTCTGACAAGTGCAGTCTGCTCTGATTGGCCAACTGACTGAGTGCATTTGTGATTGGTTGAACAACGCAAGCATTCGTTGGAAATGTAACGCCCTTTTCAGTAATCACAAGCTTTCAAAGTAAATGTAAAGGCGGTTAATAATGTCCTTAGTTTTACCATCAGTTTAAGCCTGAAAGGGAAACAGAGTTACGTGACAGACAGTGATGAAGCTTGTATGTGTTTGCAGTACACAAGCCACGGACGGTTAAGACAGCTGACTCCACTGTTTGACCGTTTCTCTCTCTCTCTCTCTCTCTCTCTCTCTCTCTCTCTCACACACACACACTCACACACACACACACACACACACACACACACACACACACACACACACACACACACACACACACACGAGGCGAAGATAATATTGGCAAAACTATGCATTTGAACATTCAATAGCAAATACTTGAACTAATAACAAAACATACTTCCAGTAGCTGATTCAGAAGCGCCAGATTGTGGTAGCAAAGTCAGAATTACCTCCTCTCCTAGTTTCACCAAATGGTCGTCCATAAAATGTGTTGCTGTTCTGTTGTAAGTAATCGCAAACATTCCAAAAGTAGATGCATTTAGGAAGGCCAAATAAAGTGCTTTTGCTTTCACCTAGATACACACAGCATCCCCCTGACATGGCTGCTTAAACATTAACTGCAGTTACTGAAACCACGCCTTCTTTCTTTGTGTGAAAGTTTGGGCGGCATTACGCAAATATTTCCTCGTAGTTACATAGACATGTGGGGGCGTATTTGAACGATTCGTTTTAGGGGGCGTAGCAGAGTCTTAACTTTGATAAAGAATATCTCTTTGGATTTGAGAAGAGATTTTTAGTCTTTGCAACTTTACAGATTTTCATGCATCTTCAAAAGAAAGGAAAATTTGAAATTGCAGCATAAGTCCCCTTTAACATAATGTTTAATGTAATGGCTGTCATTACCAGCGCCACTCAGCCTGCGGCCTTGTGACCACGGCCAAATCACAGCCATTCTGATATAGAGCAATATCACAAGCAGTGGTGGACAGTAACGGAGTAGCTTTACTTCGTTACTGTACTTAAGTACATTTTTCAAGTATCTGTACTTTACTGGAGTAGTTTTATTTTGAGTAACTTTTACTTTTACTTCACTACATTCCAAAGCATAAAATCATACTTTTTACTTCACTACACTTCATAAAACATGTCGTTACTCCCTATAATATATCACGTGCTCTGACACGCAGAAGCGGTGTCTGATTCATCATGAACGAACTGAGTCTTTTCAAAATAAACTTTTAAATCGGATCGCAAATCGCACCAAATGATTCGTTTACGAATTAGAATGGTCCGATTGCAGCTGTTCTGGAGTCGACCACTCACTGATTCAAATTAACCGTTTAGTGCGAGTCAGTAAGAACCGGGAGATCTTGCGAGCGCGTGTGCGTCTGATGTTGCTAAAAGTAAGTTATTAATGTCGAAATTTAGGATTAATTATTGTAACTGAAAATCATATTTAGGTCAAAATTGACAGTTGTTTGGGAACTAAATCCGCTGTAAAGAGTGAGCCCACTGAAATGCTCGAGTGCAGACGATTTCTTTTACTGTCTGATGCAGACACATCAATCAGCGTCTCTGCATATTGGGTAAAAAAAAAAAAAAAAACATTAAACTAACACAGATTAAATAAAATAACTCGTGCTTGTTCAAATTCCCCGCTGCCGTAATATTAACAGTTTTATTAATATGCTAGTTAATATTTTTATTCAACAACATATATATAACAACAAAATATATACAAAGAGAGAGAGAGATTACATCTAGGGACAAAAGAAAGGATGTGATGTTCAGAACTACAGTAATTATCAAAGTGCGGAAGAGATGCACCCCATTTTGCCATGGGTGTTTTTACACCACAGACAAGATTTGAGAAGGAAAAAATCATTATGAAAATATAATTATATTTTCCTTAAAATGTTCTTCCCAACTTCAGGCCTTATTATCATCCCTTACGAAAGGAAAATATATTTACCAATATATTTCTTAAAATATATTGAGAGATATTGTAATATATTATTTTCCCTTTTTATTTTCTAATATATCATATATTTGAATACATTTAATAATATATTGATGATACATATATTATATAATATATTGAAAAATATACAAATGATTGCCGCTTTCATATTGCAATATATTGGAAAAAAATAAATATATATAAGAATATATGCCTAATATATTACATGATATTTTCCAATATACTGCAATATATTTTTGTTTCATAAGGGATGTCATATATAACTGTGATGTTCTGTAAAACAACAAACTTTAAAATACTTTTTTCTTACTGGTGAAAATCAGATGGTCATCTCTGTTTTCTCTCAGGTAAATCACAGTGTAAACTTCACAGTGAACATTACTCTCGTCAACGTAGTCCATATACACAACAAAAATATATCTTGACTCCATATAGTGGTTATTTTGAAAAAAAATCCCAGGGATTTTGAGCAGTAGGATTATAAAAAAAAATATGTGCTAAAATTAAATTAAGTAACGCTAGCCTATATAAAATTGCAAACATCTGTCTTTCAGTACTTTTTTACTTAAGTACATGAAAAATCGAGTACTTTTGTACTTTCACTTGAGTAAATTTTAAAAAGGAGTACTTTTACTTTTACTGGAGTAATATTTTACTATTCGTATCTGTACTTTTACTCAAGTACTTGATTTGTGTACTTCGTCCACCACTGATCACAAGGCTACGATCGTATTGCATTTATACAACAGTTTGACAGCACAAGTACTGTGTGTAAATAATTAAGAAACAATTATAAAAAAAAAAACAAAAAAAAAAAACATTTTATCAGGACTACTTCCTACCTTCCGCCATGGATTCAAATCTCAAGTTGGCATTTAAACAGCTGAGCCCAAGTGTGCTTTTCCAAAGGAGGCCTGCATAACTCGGCTGCCACGACATCAAATGTCGCTGAAGGCCGTCTCAGTCGGAAGGATCCTCTGAGGCCAGCCTTCATTTTGCGCTCTTCATTCAACTGAATTTGAAGGATGCATGCAATGTATTCTTCACGCCCTTCAGTCACCCACAATCCCTTGTACAAATTCCAATTCACGAAAATACACTGGTAAAAAACATGTCAGTTTTGAATTTATTCAATATTTGTCTGGATTTGTTATGAAATGCAAGTCAAAATACTGTTTTCAGACATGAAAACAGATGTTATCTTCTGTTTTGGTTTAAATTACTAACTTAACACTAAACTACTGCAAATAATGTAAGCCACTGGGAGACTGAAGATGACTGTGATTCATTATATTCAAGACAAATAATATAAAGATTTGTAATACAAAGTATTTTTCCAATATTTCATTTTATTAGTATTTTCATGCCGTGAAAGAGAGGTCGGGAATTTAATATGACATAGCCACGCACACTTACTAGAGTGTCGTAATCAAGCATATAATGCAGAGGAGGACTCTAGCCCATAAGACTCTGAAGGAATGGACTAGGTAGGATGCAGCCTTCTTTTTGAGAAGCAGCTCAAGCCTCCTTTACTGATTCAAAGAAAAAGTTACTTTACAACTACTAATGAAGGAACGTTGACTTTGCTTCACTGAAAACTGTATTAATGCATTAAAAGCTAAGCTTACTGTATTATGTATTACTGTATTATGCAGTAATACATAATTGATACAGCATTCCCTATCTGTCGGTCACTACGAGTTATGTCGAACGACATATGGGGTCTCACTTGGGAGGCCAATCATCTATGAGTTTAAGAGAAAACGCCAATGAAAATTGCCTAGTGGATTTAACATACCTGAGCTACTCCCTGTGCCAACGGGTATAAAGGGCAACAGGTGCATCCACTCATTAGATTTTTGCTTCGGAGCCAAGTGGTTGTATGAAAGCTGTTATACTCCACAAAGCCATTCATCTGCTGTGTGTCGGGAAGCCATTCTGGTTGTCGATACGGCGCGAACAGTGGTGTCCCTTTCAGAGATTCCCCTGGGTGATTCAACTAAGAGAGCAGATTTCGGTCATTTCCTGTTCTCTGACAACAGCCACGAGCGTTGTCTTCCGTGTCTGAGCATTCAGCATGCTGAAGGCGCATTCATGGATGGTTCATGCACGCACTGCGTGTTTGACCATGGCAACGCTGCGATCGCGTCTCTCCTGTCTTAAAGGGGAAGGAGCAGATCCCTCTGTCACTACCCATTCTGGTTTCTCTGCCATGAGCAGAGGACCGCCGGCTAGTGCTCTGGGAGATTTGAAGGTGACAGTGAGAGCTTCTCCGCCGGGCCACACCCCACGGACCTCTTACCCCTTCCGCAGTGTTTGTCCTGTGTGGCTGCTGGGTGATTTTGCTGGGCTGTCTTATGGCAGTCCCAACAGGTCATTTAGTTTGCCGCCGGGGATCAGATGTCTATTGCAGCATCGGGGATGGGCTATTGACCTCTGTGGATGACGCCACTGCCGAAATGGATCAAGAGTTGACCGCTTCAGAAGCTCTGAGCAGCTCCTGGTCCGCTTTGGAGGTCAGCAGAAGGGGAAGGCTGTCTCCAAGAAGAGATTGGCCCACTGGATAGTGGATGCCATCACCTTGGCTTACCATTCCCTAGGCGAGCCGTGTCCCCTGGGGGTGAGGGCCCACTCCACACGGAGTGTGGCCACCTCTTATGCGCTGCTGCACGGTGTCTCTCTGGCAGACATTTGTTGAGCTGCGGGCTGGGCGACACCTAACACCTTCGCGAGGTTCTACAACCTTTGTGTAGAGCCAGTTTCTTCCCGTGTGTTGGGTGGAACAGCAGCGTGGCCTTCTCCAGCAGCGATGTACTCGCCCTTTGCCTCTTGTTACTAAGATCAGTGAATTTGCACTGGGGCTTTGCGAAGGTTTCATCCTTAAGCGTAGCTTTTGGGGCACACCACGACCTGCCGACAATTGCAGTGCCACAGGGTTGTGACGGTGTTCGGCATAACGTCTCCGTTCCCTCCATCAGGGAATGAGGGTTATGTACTTAACCGAGACGTTCATTCTTCAGCTCAATCTCATATTCACAATAAAACAATAATTTGAGGAAAGTAATGTCACGGCGGTGCAGAGATGAACTCCAGCGCAGACAGAATGCACTACACACAAGGTTTATTAAACGACAAGAACAGGAAAAAAAAAAAAAAAAACACGAGGGGGAAAACAATGACTAGTGAATAGATGAATAACTTAAGAACAGTAAAACAAAAAGACTCTTCACTTTGGTAATCACACAACAGAACCACAATCCACAAGACTCTCAATGTTTGACAATGTGTAACAATGTACCTCACCAGACAGTGAACACAAGGGGATTCAAATAGGGAGACTAATGATAACATAACAGGTGGCACAGGTAAAGTAATAACGACAAAACGAAGATAACAAGGGGGTGGGGCAAGGGAATGAGACAACACAAGCACATGACCCAATGACAAGGACATGTTCTTGCACACAAAACACGGGCCTGTCATGATCCTGTCTCAAGACTAGAGAAAATCAAGGACGCGAGGGCAGAATCATGACAAGTGATATATTTGTTGTACTGCCTTTTCATCTGATTTCAGATAACAGTGCTGCTCACTGCATTTGTTACAAGGTGTTGCTGAAAGTTAAAATAACTTCTTTGTTTGCAACCATTTCAATGCATTTGAATATAAAAATATGTACTGCTGACTCACTTATAAAAAAACAATTGTCACCATTAATAGCAGAACAATGAAACAAAGCACCATCAATAACTCAATATCAAATACTATTATTAATATATAATACTATTATTTATACAATATATGATTTATTGAATAATAATATTTAATAAACAACAACAGCCATTATAAAAGTTGCTAAGCAATTCAGTCCAAAATAAAGGGCAGAGATCTGATATGCATCAGTTATTTAACATACTGTGTAACATTAAGATTTCGACCCTAGCCAAAACTATATATATATATATATATATATATATATATATATATATATATATATATATATATATATATATATATATATATATATATATAATTTTTTTTTTTTTTTTTTTTTTTTTTTGTGCTGTCACACAATCCACAAAATGCAACATTTTTGAATGATGCGGCATGTCAGCTTTAGTTCCTTCAATTTTGCTGATGATGCTGAATAATGTGGCTGCACTTGAAATGAAATGGACATTTATTTGCAGATCTGCTTTATGAAAATTGCTCACATTCTCCTGCAGCCCCAAATTTCACAATAACATTCATTTTCACTCACTGTTGTTTTCATTGTGGGAGTTCTTTGCTTAGTCTCAGGTTGTTGAAGTTTCCCAAAATTATAAGTAAACAGCAGGTTCTTATTTTCCTCGGGTGCTACCTGGTCTGCCGGCCTCTGCGGCACAGGCTACTGCTATACATGTGACTGTTATGGTCAAAGATTTGTTATTTTTATTTGTGGGTATTGTGTATACTGATTTGGTCCATCTTTTTCTCCTGAGGTTGAACTCTGCCCCTACACACCTGTAGCTTGTTGAGTAAGGACACTCTGGGCTGAATATAAGGTGGAAGTTGTGTTGTGGCTCTCCCTGTTCCAGAGCGTATCTGCCACAGTCACTTCTACGCTCTTTGAGCATAACTCACACTTGTTGAGAATCTCCTGCTGTCCAGCTACCGTTGATGAAGAGGGCATTCAGTAAGCTTTGTGCGTGTCTTGTTGTCAAGCCAGACCCTGATAAGTGGTGCTTATTCAGTTTTTTTTTTTTTTTTTTGTTTCTGTTGATCTTTGTTTAGTTTTTTTTTGGTTGGATACATATTGATTTATTTGGCTTTAGTAAATTCCATTTCTAATAGTTTTCACTACTAAAACATTTCCTGTCCCACTACCTTTTTATTTTTACAAAACTGCATATCAAAATGCCAACAAAAAGCAGTGGGCAGCTATTTTTCCAGTGTCTGGGGAGCAATTGTAGGTTCACAATTTCACAATTTCTTATTTAAAGAACAGGGATCTATCAAAGTCTGATCGTGTTTGTGACTTTAGCCATGGGTACAAGATTGGAAGAGCACTGTTCATTCACTCCCCCAACCTACAACTCCTGCCAGCACTGAGTCTCAAACCTGTGACCTTCTGGTTAAAAGTCCAACTCTAACCATTAGGCCACAGCTGCCCCCTTCATGTGTCATGACTATCAGGTGTCAGTGCCTGTGGTTTAATTTAAAGAACAGGGACCTGTATCTGTGAAACGTGGTGGTGGTCGTATCGTGGGTCCGGGCCTGTTTTGTTGCATCTCAAGTGAAAGTGGTTCATGCAGCAAGACAACGACCCCAAGCACACAGTTTACATTCTAAATAAATACCTTAAAGACATTTTCTAAATGTCAATTTGACATTGGATAGGAAATGTCTTAGATGTACGGCAGATGAGCAAACATTCTAATAAATATGTCCAGCAGATGAAAATCTAGACATCAAATATATATCTCTTTGATGTATGTGTGCTACCAGGGCAATGTTTTGGAATGGCCAAGTCAATGTCTGTACACAAATCAGTTGAAATGTTGTGGAAGAAATTTTCAAGAAGCAAAGATTCACATACTTTTGCAACTGACAGATATCTAACACTGGGTATTTTTTCTCAGTGGATAAGATACAAAAGCGCACATTTATGTCTTATTTGTTTGAATGGATTCTCTTTGTCAATTTTCAGGAGCTTTTTGACCTTATTTAAGGAGACACATAGAAAATGCTTAAGGGTTCACACATTTTGAAGCAGCACTGTATAAGTAACTGTACAGTACAATTATATATTATAAATAATATATAAGTACATAGCAGCTAAAACTTGGCTGTGTAAAGAAACCTATACACATTTAATTAATATGATTGATTCCATATTTGCAAGTACATCTGGTGTTCAAAGTCATTTTTTTTTTCATGGTTATATTTATAATTATTTTAATACTGTGTTACTCATTGTTATGAATTATGAAGATGTTACAGTCCATAACAATCTAATAGTTTTTTTTTTTTTTCAAAAACTTTCTTAAATGGCTGAAAAAAACATAATTTCTTGTTGTTGTTCAAATTAGTTTTACATTACTTTTTTTTTTTTTCATCATGTTTCATTGTGTAATCAAAACATTTTATTATGCTTTTATTTTGGTAATATTTAATTCATTTCATTTATAAAAGTAATTAAGTAGAGTCATTTACCTATAAATACAGTGTGTGTGTGTGTGTGTGTGTGTATATATATATATCTATATAGTACAGACCAAAAGTTTGGACACACCTTCTCATTCAAAGAATTTTCTTTATTTTCATGACTATGACAATTGTAGAGTAACACTGAAGGCATCAAGGGCTATTTGACCAAGAAGGAGAGTGATGGGGTGCTGCGCCAGATGACCTGGCCTCCACAGTCACCGGACCTGAACCCAATCGAGATGGTTTAGGGGTGAGCTGGACCGCAGACAGAAGGCAAAAGGGCCAACAAGTGCTAAGCATCTTTCGGGGAACTCCTTCAAGGCTGTTAGAAGACCATTTGAGGTGACTACCTCTTGAAGCTCATCAAGAGAATGCCAAGAGTGTGCAAAGCAGTAATCAAAGCAAAAGGTGGCTACTTTGAAGAACCTAGAATATGACATATTTTCAGTTGTTTCACACTTTTTTGTCATGTGTATAATTCCATATATAATTCCACATGTGTTAATTCATAGTTTTGATGCCTTCAGTGTGAATCTACAATTTTCATAGTCATGAAAATAAAGAAAACTCTTTGAATGAGAAAGTGTGTCCAATCAATCCGTCTATATATATATATATATATATATATATATATATATATATATATATATATATATATATATATAATCATTATTTATTTATTTTGTGTGTGTGTGTGTCAATAAATCTTGCGTCAGCTATCTTACCATACCATACTTTGCCTTTAAATTAGTGGATTTATCTCCCACTACTATGAAAGATACAGGAAATGATGTCACTCACTCAGTGTTAAGATCTGAAGCACTGAGAAGTTTATGTGCTCTCTCTAAGAAAATATTTGATCTAAAAAGTTCTTACACAAAGAGTGTCAAATCTGTTACCACAATATCAAAATTAAAACAGATTTATTTATTTTTTTTCACTGATCACACTTTGTGTTATTTAAAAGTCTTTCAATCATGATTTCAGTAGTGCCATGTGCCCTTGCCATTTATGCTAGCATGTGAAGTTTTTTGCAAAAAATAAAGAACATTGTCAATTCTGTTAACATCAAACTCGTAAAAATATTGACAATGCGGTAACAGAAAAGAAAGTCCATCTGACAATTCTGACAATTCTGTCAATTAGTTTTGTCAAATTTAACAATAAAATGCTAATAAAGCGACTCTCAGAGCAGTTGGGGATTAAATTTGTATATTCATATCATGACTGATGATGACAGAGGTTTGAAACACAGCGAGTGTCGTCTGCTCTTGTGTAAACAATTACACCAATTACGCCATTCCTTCATTTATTCATTGCACAAATTATGTCACCTTTACGCATTATGTCAAATGCTTCCACAGATTTGTAGCTATAGAATTTTATTCTTGGTTCTTGTCAACAGCATCTTTGCCATGATAAGCACTGGATGAGTGACAGGCTTTATGTTGTAACATTGCGCAAGGTAAATAAGAGGATGACATCTAGTAAAGAAGAGTAATGAAAAGATTCACATTAATCAGATCTTCTTTTAAAATGTTTGCTGAAATAAATACCACAAAAGATTAATTTATGGAATTTGAGAATCAGTAAAAATAAATAAATAAATAAATAAATAAAAATAGATAAATATTTGAATTAAAAATATCATTGAGATATACGATTACAGACTTCAAACTCTATAAGAGTCGCATGCGATATAACTAGGGTCTTATTCTCAAGAATCGGATATGAGAAACAGGAGACTTGAGCAATATTTGTTCTTCATTTAATCTCATTGTTTTTGAGATCCTATTTAAGGTTGTTGTTTTTTTTTCGGGGCTAAGACAAAAAACACGTAATTAGTAATAGAGCATTGCTGCATGATCATAAATTCAATCTTAAAATTGACAATCCTCTAATGCTAATATGATGGAGGGTTTGATTCCCCTAAACCTGTCTGATTAGCTCTTAAATTCAAGTATCTTGATCCTTTAAGAGTCCTTTAAAACCTCTTATTGTTTGCTGTCCACTCTGTACTGGCAGACTGAAGCATGCATCCTTTATCCCAGAGACAACAGCCATGTCCTTCAAATAGATATTTCCCAAGTGCCGTGTAGACGCATTATGCCCATCAGAGACAAGTGGGAGCCGAGTGATTCTTTTGGCTGAGGCGGCATCTTCAGTGACAGCCCACCAAAGACTCTTTGGCATGGCTCCTCATCCGGTTAAGGAATGGAATTTGGCAAGCCCTGGGTAAAGCTGTTATCGCTCCCAAACAGATAAGAAGCAAATCTAATCAGAGGAGAAAAAAAAGCATATACTGTAATTTTTCTACTTTTCTTGCTCGTCATTTTGCACTCTCTCTTCCTCTGCCTTTCGCTCACAATCCACTCTTTCAGATCCTTCAAGGGCACATCTGAAATGACAGCCGAAATACAAACAGCATCATTGTTTTGGAAATGTGAACTGATGTGTGCAAAAATGTACAGTAAAAACTGTATTATTGTGAAATGCTATTACAATTTAAACTGTTTATTTAATGCAACATTTAGCATTATTACTCCAGTCTTCAGTGGCACATGATCCTTGAGAAATTATTCTAACATGCTGATTTATTGATCAAAAAGCATTTCTTAACATCAGTGATGAAAAATATTTTAGATCCATCAAGGGCAATTCCAAAACTTACAGATGAAATATACTTTAGATTGAAAAAAAAAAAAAATTCTGAAACTCCACCACCAGTCCTACAGCCTCTCTTTTCAAACATACGGTGATTAGAAATTAGTAAGTATTTTCTCAGAAACGCATCAGTTGTTGTGACCAAAGGACTTTCAGACATATGTCCTTCATTCCATCTGGAGGAACCTGGTGACTCATCACCATGGAAACCGCTTGAGCAATTATGTGGAGGACAATTATGATTGGTTTCAGATGATATTTGCATATTAGCCCACTGTGCTATATGAAGGGATAGCAGAATATTATTTTAAAGAAAGAATGTGGAATTGCCATGAAGGCACATCTACGATCAGTTTGGTTTATATTTATATACTTTTATATATATATATATATATATATATATATATATATATATATATATATATATATATATATATATATATATATATATATATATATTAAATTATAACACAATTAAAATCCTGTTCTTTCATTATCTCACATTCTTCAAGACACCATGCAGGAAACAAGCAAGCATATGATTGGTGTCACCATAGTGCTGGAAGGGGTCGTGTAGGATATTTATGCATGTGGAGATCCTTGGGGGATGCCATATGCTTGGCAGACCTGTTGGTATTTTCTGCACGCTGTCTTTACTCCTTAAGCACAGTTTGTTAGGAATTATCCATGAACATTGTGTTCTGTGTATTTATTTAATTACATTGCATATCAGTTTGATGTCAGACAAAGAATGTAGAGCGGTGTTCTGTATATGTATATGAATTTTTCAAAGTGTAAATTTAATTGTATTGTAAATCTAATAGTTATGATTGGATGAGCAGCATTCAAAGCTTTGAAATGTCAAAAATAAATAAATAAATAAATAAAATGGTCACCTGAAAACACATTTTATATTAATGTGGCAAGCTGCTGCAACCACTTTTCAACCAGAAATGTTTTAATTTTCATCTTGGTAGAAATAAAACAATCAAATTGGATTTAATGTTAAATTAAAATCAGCATTCATTCATCCATTGAAATGTGGTATGTGTGCAATGCATTTTAAGTAGGAAAATATGTGCTTTTAGTAACTATTGAGGTAAACCTTACAAAAGGTCAATAATGACAGGTTTAATTTCAGTGCCTCTAACATTTTATATCGACAGTACGGGGTAAAGCCCATCCTTTAACCTGAGCCGAGGGAGTCAGTTTGACAACATTACAAGGATCTCAGGATGAAGTTCTATGCAACTCCATCAAAATCACTGAAAGCTCATCATATTTCCTGTGGGACATGTGCGCTAACATCTGATCAAATCTCAGTCTAATTTGCTGGCTGCACACAATGCAAACTTCTTCCCTGGTCAAAAGCGATTTTGTCAGATGCCAGTATTCTCCTGGATGTTCATTATCTCACCATGAACTGATGTTGAACCCTTTATCAGTATAAGGGGGGAATATAATTGGTGTAAATACATTTTTGGAAGTTTTTAACATCAGAGATAACTTTATAGAGTCTAGGGACATTTATTTGAAAGTGCGTATGGAAAGGAGCAGGTTCAACCAATAATGCACAATAAGTTTGGTGCATGCAAAAAATAAAATAAAAATATGTTTCCAGGATGCTCAGTTCACCTTTAAAAGTCTGATAATGAAATCAGTGTTTTTTGTTTGTTTTTTTTTGTTTGTTTTTTGCTCTTGCTCATATTTCTAGCAGAGACTAGCTTGCCCATTCTAACCAACCTAACTTTAACTCTTTGAGCCAGTGAGGCTGCATAGCACCCCTGAATCCCACAATCAATCACAAGGATAGGTGAGGCACGTGAACTGAATGTGATATTTTTGCAAAGATTTACTTTTTTTTTCTAAAAAGTGATTTATTTATTTATTTATTTATTTATTTTGTTCGATTATGTTCTAAATATTAATTATTCATGTGATGCAAAGCTGAATTTTAGCATCATTTCTTCAGATTATGTAACATCATTACTAAAGATTATATATATATCTCGTCAATAAAGCCGGTTTTGAGAACTGAGAAGATGCGCAAATCCACTTCATTTTCAGAGTTTTTTGGCGCATCTTCTCAGTTAACAACGGCTCTGTGTAGTAACAGCTGCTCTATGTGAAATCACGCACCTGATGGAATTAACCGCTGATTAGAGAACCGGCTTTACTGATGAGCACCCCTAATATATATATATATATATATATATATATACTATATATATATATATATATATATATATATATATATATATATATAAATGAAGTGTCGTGCAGTGGGATGAGAAAAAAAGTTTGGAAAAGGACCTGTTTAAAATACATTGTGTAATACAAATTGTAAAGCCACTGGTGTCCTCCTAAGAATCTTTGTGTCATTCATTTATTAAATTGTTTTGTTGTAAATGTCAGGACACTTTGAGGAAAGTTCTGCTTTCAAGAAACACAATTAAAATCAATGAAGCTGAACTACTGTACATTGAACAACTGATCCTGAATCTAACATTTTATTCACTCTTTTAGCCATTCATTCTAAGAAGAGCTACACTCTGCAACACTCTGTGAGTGAGAGGATGCTGACCTGACCTGAAGAGTTTAACTGCTCTGAACAACATCACGTTTTTTTTTTTTTTTTTTTTTTTTTTTTTTAAACAACAGGCTGTAATGACGGTGAAGCCGAAGCTGTGTTAGAATCCATTTGCAGAAGTTTATTTAAAATACAGTTCAACCATCCAAATCGTGAAGCAGAAATCAGAGTCGAGGTCACAGGCAAAGGGGTCAAAATCATAGAAAACAATCCAACCAGCAAACAAGCAAAAGGCGCAATCCAAAGGCAAAAATCCAGAGAAACAGGCAAAAAGTCAAACACAGTGTAATCAAATCAGACAATGGAAAAATGCTTGGTAAGGCAGTAGAACTGGCAATACTTCGCAAATCATGTTTCGGCCTGGCCATGCTTAAATGGCTGCCAAACAGGAAGTGATAGTAGAAGCAGAGGGAGCGGCACCAGTCAATACTCAGGCGAGGGCTCCCTCTGCTGGCGTGGCGTTACAGGATCCCCCCCCCAGGAGCGCCTCCTGGCGCTCGACGGGGACGGTCCCCGTAGTCGGGGTGCTGGACGATCGGGTCTGGCTTGATGGAAATCCTCGATGAGTGATGGATCCAGGATGTTGGAGGCGGCTACCCATGATCTCTCTTCAGGTCCATAGCCCTCCCAGTCCACCAGGTATTGGAGCTTACCCTCTCTGCGTCTTGAGTCCAGCAATTCCTTCACCTTGTATGCAGGTGATCCATTTATGTCCAGTGGTGGCGGTGGCTCTTGGTTCTCAGCATTGGGGTCAGCATCCGGATGGACCGGTTTGAGGAGCGAGACATGGAAGGATGGGGAGATACGGTAGTTAACGGGAAGTTCAAGCTGGTATGTGACCTCATTAATCTGTTTTATTATTTTGAAAGGTCCAACATACCTTGGGCTGAGTTTTCTGCTAGGTAGCCGCAGTTTGAGGTCTCTCGTAGAAAGCCAGACCCGTTGTCCTGGTTGGTAGGGAGGGTGTGGGCGACGTCGTCTGTTAGCCTGGAATTCTTGGGTTCTGACGGCTCTCTGTAGACGAACATGAGCACTGTCCCACACCCTCTCACTACGTCTGATCCAGTCATCAACTGCAGGTACTGTTGAGGGTTCACCAGACCACGGAAAGAAGGGGGGTTGGTATCCCAAGACGCATTGGAAAGGGGTCAAGCCAGTGGAGGAGTGGGTCAGGGAATTTTGGAAGAAATTTTGCCCATCGGTTCTGTTCACCGGCTGCAATATGTTCTGAGATACCTGCCAATTTCCTGGTTCAACCTCTCCACTTGGCCGTTTGATTGTGGATGGTATCCTGATGTAAGGCTTATGTTGATGTCAAGTTGTTTACAAAAAGCTTTCCAAACCTGAGAGGTAAACTGAGGTCCTCTATCCGACACAATATCCTCAGGTAAGCCATAAACTCTGAAGACATGGTGAAATAGGGCTTGAGCCGTTTCCATGGCAGTGGGAAGACTTTTGAGAGGGATCAGACGGCAGGCTTTAGAGAAGCGATCAATGATTACTAGTATGGTGGTGAAACCAGTGGAGAGAGGCAGGTCTGTTACAAAGTCTATGGACAAGTGGGACCAAGGACGCTGTGGAATGGGTAACGGTTGAAGGAGGCCAGAGGGTAGTTCTTTGGGTGTCTTGGATTGAGCGCAGATTTGACAGGACTTGACATAGGTTACCACATCCTTGGTCATTGAAGGCCACCAGAAAGAGTTCTGTAGCAGATGGAGAGTGCGTGAAATTCCAGGATGTCCTGAGCTCAAAGTGGTGTGAACCCATTGCATAACTCGGAGACGCAAACCTTGAGGCACAAAGCACTTATTCAGGGGACAATTTGCGGGTGGTGGTTCTTGTTGATGGGCCCGCTGGATCTCTTCCATAATGTCCCAGGTTACTGGAGCAATGATAACAGATGGTGGAAGGATAGATTCAGGTGTGATATTGTCTACGGGAGGATCGTGACATCTAGATAGAGCATCAGCCTTACTGTTTTTGCTGCCAGGTCTGTAGGTGACTGGAAACTGGAAACGGGTGAAGAATAAAGACCAACGGGCTTGACGTGGATTCAGGCGTTTGGCACTCTTGATATATTCCAGGTTTTTGTGGTCGGTGATTACTTGGAATGGGTGGACTGCTCCCTCAAGCCAGTGTCTCCATTCTTCAATAGCTGCTTTCATGGACAACAGTTCTTTATTGCCTACATCATAGTTGCACTCAGCAGAAGTCAATTTCCTTGAGAAGAATGCACAGGGGTAGAGCTTGCCAGGCTGACCATGACGTTGAGAAAGGACGGCTCCAATTCCACAATCAGATGCATCCACTTCTTACACAAAAGGTAGATTAGGATCAGGGTGCTTGAGGATTGGGGCCGTTGTGAAACTATACTTGAGTTTGGTGAATGCCTGGATAGCTTCCTGAGTCCATTTAAGTTTGGTTGGTTTGCCTTTTAACAGTGATGTTAGGGGGGATGCAATCAGACTGTAATTACGAATGAACCGCCGGTAAAAGTTTGCAAAACCAAGGAAACGTTGTAGTTCCTTGACTGTAGTGGGTTGTGGCCAGTCGGTGACTGCTCTGACCTTGGAGTTATCCATCTCCACACCCTGGTAACTGATGTTGTACCCAAGAAAGGACGTTTGCTTGACATGAAACTCACATTTCTCTGCCTTGATGTATAGTTGATTATCCAGCAGGCGGGAGAGTACTGTCTTGACATGTTGGATGTGTTCAGATTCTGTCTTGGAGTAACTCAGCATGTCATCTATGTATGCTATCACATATTGGTTCAAGAGATCTCTGAATATTTCATTGATAAAAGATTGGAAGACTGCTGGGGCATTAGCAAGTCCATACGGCATGACCAAATACTCATAGTGCGCCCTAGTGGTGAGGAAGGCAGTTTTCCATTCATCACCTTCACGAATGCGGATCAAGTTGTACGCACTTCTGAGGTCCAGCTTCGTGTAAACCCTTGCTTCACGTAGTTGTTCCAGTGCAGATGGAACCAGTGGAAGGGGATAACGGAACTTGATAGTTACATTATTTAGCCCTCTGTAGTCTATGCATGGCCGTAATCCTCCATCTTTCTTTTCTACAAAGAAAAACCCTGCAGCCGCTGGAGAGGTGGAGGGATGGATAAATCCAGAGTTCATGGCTTCTTCAATGTATTCTTCCATGGCTTGAGTCTCGTTACGTGACAAAGGGTAAACCTTGCTCTTAGGAGGCATGGCATTGGGCAACAAATCAATAGCACAGTCCCATGGTCGGTGAGGTGGTAACTGTGTGGCTTTGATTTTACTGAAAACTTCAGAGAATTCTTTGTAACAGGATGGAATTTTAGTATTTTGAGTGGTGTTTGGGCTTTCAATAGTGGTCGTTAAACAGGGCTTGATTATGGTGGAGTGCATACACTGGTTTTGGCAGAATTCAGACCAATGGGTTAACTCACCATGATGCCAGGAAAAAACTGGGTCATGAACAGCTAACCAGGGGTATCCAAGGATAATATAATATCTTGGGGAGTCAATGACATAGAATGAGATGGCCTCTTGATGGAAAAGTCCAACATGGAGTTGTAGTGGTTGTGTTTGGTGGTTGATGCCATCTCCTATGAGGGTGTTGTTTACAGCACTAATCTTGATGGATGGCACACAGGGTTGCGTGGGAAGGTTGAACTTGCTAATGATGTCCTTGTGGATGAGATTTAGGGCAGCTCCAGAATCGATTAGCGCTGTTAAATCAATGGAAGTACTTTCAGTAGATAGTCGAACTGGAAAAGTCAATGATTTGGTAGGAAGGAGAGAAAAGCAGCGGTGCGATTGTCTTGAGATAGATGAAGCAATTGTGTGGAAATATCTTTGCCCCCAGCGGGAAATTCAAACACATCTCGTAATTGTTGAATAAAATAGGTATAGGAGGAATGAAACAAATGATCCGTCTCCCAGACTGCTGCAGCCCAATCGATTGCTTTACCAGAGAGCAGTGACATTAGAAAAGCACATTTCTTTTCACCTGAGTGAAACTGTTCTTCCTGGTTAGCAAAAAAAATCTCCACTTGACGAATAAAACCCCGGCATTGTTCAGCTGAACCGTCAAACTTCTCTGGCATAGCCAGTCTTACCGTCTGTGGTGTTGGAGAGGGAAGTGATCGTATATAATGGGTTAGGTGTTCATTTGCAGCCTGAAGTTTGTTGAGTTGATCCTGGTAATTCTTGAGCATTTCACCTTGATAAGCAAAAGCAGCTTGAAGCTGGGAAACTTCCGCTGGATTCATAGGAGGCGAAGTATTCTGTAATGACGGTGAAGCCGAAGCTGTGTTAGAATCCATTTGCAGAAGTTTATTTAAAAAAACAGTTCAACCATCCAAATCGTGAAGCAGAAATCAGAGTCGAGGTCACAGGCAAAGGGGTCAAAATCATAGAAAACAATCCAACCAGCAAACAAGCAAAAGGGGCAATCCAAAGGCAAAAATCCAGAGAAACAGGCAAAAAGTCAAACACAGTGTAATCAAATCAGACAATGGAAAAATGCTTGGTAAGGCAGTAGAACTGGCAATACTTCGCAAATCATGTTTCGGCCTGGCCATGCTTAAATGGCTGCCAAACAGGAAGTGATAGTAGAAGCAGAGGGAGCGGCACCAGTCAATACTCAGGCGAGGGCTCCCTCTGCTGGCGTGGCGTTACACAGGCAGCATGTTTCCATAGCAACCCAAGAGCTGTGTGCATATCCATTGACATTTCTGAAATTTACGGAACTTTTTTAGACTCATCCTTGAGAGCATGTGTTAGAAAAGAGACGAGACCTAAAATGACATTTGCCTCCTAATAAGCAATTCATCCCTTTTTACTGGAATGAAAGTCTCACTTTTGGGAAACTCACCTCTGGGTGGTAAATGACTTGGTAAACTACACCTACTGAACACACACACACACACACACACACACACATATATTATTACATTACACAACTTTTATCATGTTTTAATCAATTTAACACGTTCTTGCTGTGAAAAAAAGAAAAAAGAAAAAGATAAATAATGTTTTAAATGTTAGTAAATGACCCATGTTGGTACTGTTAACAAACTATTTATAATAATGTTTGGTCTTATATTATGATATAAAATAAAACAATTGAGATGAAAAGATTTCATAAAAAAAAAAAAAAAAAAAAAAAATAGAAGCAACTATATATATATATATATATATATATATATATATATATATATATATATATATATATATATATATATATATATATATATATATATATATGCCAAAGCAACATTTCTAATTTTCATTGTTATTTATTGATGTTTAGGTACAAGCTATGCGAAATGTATCGGACCACAACAATACTGCATGTAATTTTTTTTTTTTTTTTTATTATTATTATTATTATTTTTTTTTATCACCCTGGTGAAAACATTAATGTGTTGTGATGCATCAAAGGACCACCTACTCATGCTGATAAAATGGCAAGAGGCTGTGCTGTTCTTCCTGTAAACTGTTGAAGATTGAACATCAGGAACAATTCATCATAATAAAAATGATCAAGCCACTTTCAAGACAAGTTTCATAAAACATGCAATTTACAATTTTACATTTCATCACTGAGCTGTGGGGTAGTTTATTAAAATAAATGTGTAAGGAGATGATTTCCCCCACAGGTTTGTACTTGACTTTGAAATATTATGCTGACTTTATTCCACTGCCAGTTCACTCATTACAATTCTCTTCAGTCATCTTAGTTTTACCAGTGAAAGAAAGAAACTTAGCAGAGGTAGAGTCAGATAGCTTAAGGTATGTGCTTCAAAGTTTGCCTTTCATGTACTAATGATTTTGAGAAAATCTTTTTTTTGAGAAAATTTTCTTTGTGAAAAGCAGCACATATGTCGGTAGCACTTTATTTTACAGTCCTGTTCCTCATGTACAAACTATGTACTTATTATAATAATTACAATAACTATGTAATAACTAGGTATTAACACTGAACCTACCCCTAATCCTAACCCTACCCCATGTAGCTACTTGTATTACCAGAACTTTCTTAGATAAATACACTCTAAGTACACTATAAGTACATGTTAGTACACGTACTGTAAAATAAAGTGCAACCCATATGTCCATATGTCCTTAGCTGATGGCAACTTTACTGAACATCAACAACATCCATGCAATTATTTTTTTGTATTAATTTATTCATTCATTAATTGTCTTTTTCATTAAAAAACAAATGTGCCTTGGCAACTGTAATAAATAGCTTTAACATTATTTTATTATATTTCCTCATAATTACAATCACTAAAAACAGGGATGGACTAGGAGTGAAAACCGGCCATGGATTTTCTCCCAAACAGACCCATCACAACTACAGTCGCTACAATCTCACATTATTACAGCAATTATGTCATCCTGATTCATCACGAACATCACAATCCAAGATGGCGGCGCTAGTGTTTTCTCGTTTGTCTGTGTAGCTTATCTGTGTCTGTATTTGTGTTTTATAAACTTAACGGGTTACCTGATTCGGAATAATTTTTTTTTTTTTTTTTTTTTTTCATTTTGGGTCTCAGATCTGTGCTAACAACTTGGTAAACAGTAAATAATAACATAACCCGATAACAACAAAACGAGCTGGTCTGGCTGCATTGATAATATGAGGCTATCGATTTACCTGCTGCTCGCTTATGTGCTGAGCGCACCGACTGTGGATGCTCCCGGATCTGGATCATTTGCATCTTCCCGGATTATTCTCCCAAATTCTGCAACTATGCTGTTTTCTGATACCGGTGGCTTTACATCAATCCACATGGCTTCAATGGACTTTTATGACCTTTCTACTAAGACCTTGCATAAGTACGAACTTCTCAGTTGGACAGAAATACGGCAGTTCCAGTCCATCTCCTGCAAGCGTGATCATGGAATCAGCAATGCACGCCCGACAAGATCAGCAGGTTTTTGGATTATTTTACTCCTGTTCCTATCAGGTAACATCCATCCCAACCCAGGACCAGAAATGACTGACCTTTTGAGCCCTAACGATTTGAAAGATAGCAGTGGCTTGCGTTTTATTCATGTTAATGTGCGCAGTTTGTTTAATAAAATCGATGCTATTCGTCTGTGGGCTAAATTGACAGAAAGTGATATAATCGTCTTGTCAGAGACGTGGCTCAAACCATCAATTACAAGCAATATGATTCATATCGAAGGGTATAATCTCTTTAGGACGGATCGTGTGGGTAAAGGAGGGGGAGTAGCCATATATGCTAAGGCGTCGTTGGAATGTTGTTCCATTGAATCAATAACAAAGCCAAAATTCTTCGAACTATGTGCCATCAAACTAAATCTCCCCAATGGCGCTTCTCTGACTGTGGTAGGATGCTACCGCCCACCTTCGGCTGCAGCCGGAGCAACTGCCCTGCTGTCTGACTTTTTGCATAAACTGCCTAATGAGTATATTGTCCTAGGAGACCTGAACTGGGACTGGCTATCGACTTCATCACCGTTAAGAGACATATGTGATGCGTTACATTTGACGCAATTAGTACAGTCACCTACACGCTTACATCCAAAACGAATGGACAAATCTACATTAATCGACGTCATTCTGACTAATGCTCCACATAAGTACTCGTCTACTGGAGTTTTTTGTAATGATGTCAGTGATCATTGTATGGTTGTCTGTGTTAGAAATTGCAAATTGACTAAAACCAAGCCAAGGTTTATTTTTAAACGAAATTACAAATGTTTTAATGAACAAGCTTTCCTTCATGAAATCTATCAGAGTGATTTAAACTTAGTTTGTGATATGGATGATGTTGAGCTGGCCTGGAATTATTTTAAAAAGACCTTTTTAGCCATAGTTGACAAACATGCCCCTATTAGAAGATATAGAGTGAGGGGCAGAGATAATCCTTGGTTTAATGACTCTATTGCAACAGCTATTAGAGAACGTAATGAAGCATGGATCAAAGCAAAAAGAAATAATAATGATAAATGTTGGTTAAATTATAGGGTATTAAGAAATAAATGCACAAGACTAATAAAAAGTACAAAAAGTGAATATTATTTGAATTTAATAAATGAAAACCTTAATGACCCCAAAAAATTTTGGAAAGCAATTAGATCTTCTTCAGGTGACGTGCCACCCCCCACTATCCCTGAAGTTATAATAGCAAGCCATGGTGAAGTAAGGGGTAAACAAAATATAGTAGACACTTTTAACAAGCATTTTATTAATGCAGGAATGGTTACTCAGTTGACACTTCAAGCCAACTTCGCAGATAGTGTAACCTCTATCACAGACTCGTCTAGTGTAAGTTTAAATAATTTTAACTTTACTCCTATATCTGTCTTTGAAGTACGAGAGGCACTGTTAGGCTTGGACTGTAAAAAGTCTGCTGGCCCAGATCAGATTGAGCCATATTTCCTCAAAATTGCTGCAAACTTGATTGCTGATCCTATTTCCTCCATTTTTAATCTTAGTCTATACAGTGGTTCTATCCCCAAGTCATGGAAATCTGCATTTGTCCTCCCATTATTAAAAAGTGGAGACCCGTCAGCCTTAGACAATTATCGACCAATCTCCAGACTATCTGTCTTGGCTAAATTGTTTGAGTCTCTAATAAATGAGCAACTAAAACATTTTTTAGCTGACAACTGTATTTTAAGTCCCACTCAGTCTGGTTTCCGACAAGGACACAGTACAATTACGGCTGTAACCTCTGTTATGAATGATATTGTTAATGCTTTAGATGACAAAAAGTCTTGTGCTGCTTTATTTATTGATTTATCTAAAGCATTCGACACTGTTGACCATCATCTTCTTCTGCAAAGATTGCAAAACATAGGTTTTAGTAGCAATGTGCTAAATTGGTTTTCTAATTACTTGAGTGGTAGAACTCAGTGTGTGGCATTAGATAATTGTACTTCATCCCTGCTAGAAGTAAGATTGGGTGTCCCTCAAGGATCAGTTTTGGGCCCTATTTTATTTTCCATTTATATAAATAACTTAGGTTTGAATTTGAATCAAGCTAAGGCTCATCTGTATGCAGATGATACTATTTTGTACACCTCTGCTATGTCATTGAAGGAAGCAATTCATAATTTACAGTCTGCCTTTAGTCAGGTACAAAAATCTCTGGTAGGATTAAAGTTGGTATTAAATGCTAAAAAGACAAAATTAATGGTTTTTACACGTTCACATTCTCTTATCGATTTCACTATTTTAACACAAAGTGGTACTCCAATAGAGAGAGTGACCTCCTACAAATACCTAGGTATTTGGTTGGATGATAAATTGTCTTTTGGGGTCCATATTGAGAGCCTTTTAAAAAAACTCAGACCCAAGTTAGGTTTTTATTTTAGACTAAAGAAGTGCTTTCCTTATTCAGCAAGGAAAAGGTTGGTGCAGAGCACATTTTTATCAGTTTTGGATTATGGTGACATAATTTATATGCACTCTACTTCATTTTTATTAAAAAAACTAGATGTACTATACCACTCAGCTTTACGTTTCATTACAGGTGCAGCAGCTAGGACTCACCACTGCACTCTGTATGAAACTGTACAATGGTCCTCCCTCTCCCTCAGAAGGAAAATCCATTTATTGATTTTTATTGCTAGAGCACTAATGTGTAAATTACCTATCTATATTTCAAATTTGCTTATTTACCAAAATAGTGTTTACAGGACAAGATCGTCAAAGAAAATACTATTAATTACTCCATCAACAAAAACAGCCATTGGTAAAAAAGCTTTCTCATCATATGCACCAAATGCCTGGAATGAACTCCAAAACACTTTAAATCTAGTATCACTTCCATCTATTAATACTTTTAAAAACCTTTTAAAGTCAACTCTGACTGAACAGTGCAATTGTTATTAATTAGGTATCTTATACAATTGTATGTTTGTATTTGCTGACGTTAATGTCTTGTTTTGTTTTCTAGTATGTATAGTGTATAGAGATTTGTAGTGTATTATGTAATTTATGTCCTGTCTTTTATGTATTGAAACTTTTGGCCGCCAGTCTTGGCCAGGACTCCCTGGGAGAAGAGTTACTGTAACTCAATGGGACCTTTCCTGGTTAAATAAAGGTTAAATAAAAAAAAAAAAAAATGTCGCATTTATGGCAAATAAAATCACAAAACCCATGGTGACCCTGCTGACAAAAACAATAGAAACCATCACAGAAATTCTAATGATTTTCACCACAAATACCACTACAAACCATCTACTTTTCACCATTAAAACCAGCCGTTTTTTTTTTTTTTTTTTTTTTAGTTTTAGTTTTAGTTATCAATAACAACATAATTTCTAAAAACTTAAACACATTATTTATCTGACAGAATAAAGAACATTCTGTGATAATATAACCTTGATTTATTTAACCCTTGTATGGTGTAAGGGTCTGTGGGACCAGTTTTCGGCTTTTAGCAAAATAAAACTCAGACTCCTTGGACTTGGCTCATTTTCTGTGAAGAAAATATATCAGAACATGTTTACATGACCCTCATTGTACCTCCCCCCCTCCCCCCCCACACACACACATATTTATACTGCATGCAGAATATTTGGGCCCACTGGAACTGGGGCTAGTAAAAGAGTGGAAACTTTAGGTCCTGTGTACCTTTACTCTATCTGCTTATTTTCTGGGAAGGCTATTAGTATGCATATGTGTGTTTGTTTGTGTGTCTGTGCTTGTGTGTGTGAGAGAGAGAGAGAGTCTGTAAGAGTGTGAATGGAAGTGTGAGTTTTGTGTTTCTGCCCCTGTCATTCCTGCACAAGGTTGTATCACTTTAATTCATAAAAGTCATCTAACAAAGGTAAATGGCACATTTTGACCATATGTGCTGTTTGCGTTGCTTGTAATCTGGATGAAATAAACATCTGTTGAGTATTTCAAAATATAATTTTTGATTATGTTGAACCCAAAACTGCAGTGGGTCCACCAGACCCAGGAACACTGGCTGAGTAGCAAATATATGAAAACCACACAAGGGGTACTATTGACTGTGCTAGTCCATGTCAAAGATTTGCCTTATTCTGGACTCAGAAAATAATGTATTTTTTATTTTATTTTATTTTATTTAAATTTTATTTAAATTTTATTTTTTATAAATTCAAATGTAAACAAAGGCTTATATTTGAGATTATGCCATTTTTCAGTGATATGACACTTTTATAGGAAATTATTTTAAAATTACAAAAGTTGTTCACTTAAGAGCTTTGAGTGATTCTCTGCAATTTGGTTTAGCATTTGATTAATATTAATTAAACAGACGGCAGCAGGTTTGTAAGGGATCTAGGCCTAATATATGGTTACATCAGATGTTTTTGCCCAGCTGTTCCCCAGATGTTTAATTAAGGCATCATTGACTATTTTTGCAAATATACGCTATCAGACTCTGTTCCGTGTTTAATACATAATACGAGTTGTTTTAGCCCACCATAACAAAACCATAATAAAACCATAACAATATATATTAAAGTCATTTTTAAAAATATTTTTAAACATCTAGACTTAAGAATGAAATGATTATATTGGCAGAGCATTTGGTAACAAAACAAATATACTTTTCGGTGATGCCACGATAAATCCACACAGAAATCCGAAAAGTCACAGTTTTCTTGCCTTTCCCAGTGTTTTTGCCCAATTCTGACCCCTTTACAGATTACAAAACTGGCACTGACCAGATTTTCCCTTGTGCGGCCTGTTTGCAGAACTGTATGGTATGAGATTCAGTTGGTGTTCCTGCACCTAATGCAATCCCAGAGATGATCAAAATCGCTATTTAGGATACAACCTCTGCATTAATTCCATCATTAGTTTCAGCATTCATCATGTTATAATGGAAAATTGGAGAACTCTATCTTGACTCCCGATGTAATCTATAATTTACAACAATAAACAGAAACAATGTATTTTCAAAATTTTTATGGCTATGACAAATTTGACACTTTTTATCTCAGAATTAGATTATGCGACTTTAGCCAGGATTTCACAGAGAAGGTCACATATTTGACGTGAAGTTTGAATCCAATAATCACCACATAGAAAAGATGGGTTAAACTCCCCCTTTTCATTTGAGTGATTGTTAAGATTACACAGGACAGTGGGAAATAAATTGGGAGGGGCTTGTAGTGTAAAGGTAGCCTACATAATTACATGAATTGCGTTTCCACTGTGATTGATTATATCTGTTGTGGCTTGGACGAGGGTGGTGCAATTTTGGACTAGTCAAAAAAAGAAAAAAAAAAAAAAATGAGGGAGAGAAAAAGAGGAAGAAAGACGACTAAGACATTACACAAGCAACAACTTATCCAAATCAGTTTGACAGAATCGGGCTGCAAAGACAGTGGCGCCTCTGAATGCTACAGGAATTTGATGTGGTTAAAAATATGTTTTCTTTTCCGCTTTTTATTCCTCGCTCAGCTTTTTCTCGTCGTGGTGTTCCACAAGCATCAAGGGAGCAGTGAGTGTCGTGTTAGACGAGGATCTTTCATTGGTGGTACAATCATTGTTATAGTTGAGATAACTGGAAAACCTGGATGAATGCCTTTTATAAAATAATATGAGACAATATATGTGTTTGCCTGTGTTTATTTAGGAGGGGATTATTATCTTTTACATTGTGTGTGTGATTACAAATAGAACTGAGCATGATGTATTTGTGCCTTTTAAGGGCTTACGTGCTTGTAAATATTGCCAGCATCATCTAGAAGCAGGAACTATTTGTGTTAAAGCTTAATGTCCAACACATTTTTATTTATTTGATTTTTTTATGCTGTTTGTGAATTTATGTCTACAATATTTTACAACATATATTGTTCAGTTATATGTATGATCAGTTATATAAACAGGCATGTGTAAAATGTAGAATTCATGAATTGGAATTTAAATTGAATTGACCAAAGGTTTGGACACACCTTCTCATTCAAAGAGTTTTCTTTATTTTCATAACTATGAAAATTGTTGATTCACACCGAAGGCATCAAAACTATGAATTAACACATGTGGAATTATATATGGAATTATATACATAACAAAAAAGTGTGAAACAACTGAAAATATGTCATATTCTTCAAAGTAGCCACCTTTTGCTTTGATTACTGCTTTGCACACTCTTGGCATTCTCTTGATGAGCTTCAAGAGGTAGTCACCTGAAATGGTCATCCAACAGTCTTGAAGGAGTTCCCCGAGAGATGCTTAGCACTTGTTGGCCCTTTTGCCTTCTGCCTGCGGTCCAGCTCACCCTAAACCATCTCGATTGGGTTCAGGTCCAGTGACTGTGGAGGCCAGGTCAGTTTTACACTATCAATTTCTAATGTCATGTTGCTAATTAGTTCATCCATTCATGTCCATGGTCTTCTATGATACTTTTATTTATTTATTTATTTATTTATTTATTTATTTATTTATTTATTTATTTATGTGTCCTGAATTGTGAAGGTGAAGCTTGAAATTCACTAGTGATATCACTAAAGAAAGGAAAAAATACCACTTTAAATCAACCAGTGATCAACAACCACTTCTTTTAGAGATGCATCTCATGGAGCTTCATTTATATAGACAGCACAACACAGTGTTACAAATTCTCATAATGGAAGAACAACAAGGAAACATAAAGGGTCAGCAGGCAAGAAGAAGAGGAGTTAGGATGCATGAAGCAAGGCTAAACAGTGGAAGAGGTAAAGCAAGAATGTAGGCCTATGTACTGTATGTCTCTGAAGGAATAAGGATGACTGCTGTATATTGCCTCATGTTCTCAATCATGACCTTATATATAAGTACTTTCCTTTCTGAATTAACGGTTATTTTCATTGACATAAATGCTTAATTTTGAGAGATGCAATGGTTTGCAAATGTTAAAGATGATTCAAGATATGTACTGAAGTGACTAAGAAAAACTGTAAAAACTAACATTGACCATGAAATAAATTCACGCAGGTCTAAACTGGTCTTTCCAGCAGGGAAGCCATCTTAAAAGGGGAACACAATTTTCCTCTCTGAATCATCACAAGCGCATTCAATCAAAGCATGGTTGGCGGCAACCCTTTGGGTGAGGGCTTTAATCTCTCCTCTGACAGCGGTAAGAACAGCAGAGGTAGTTTGTTTGGGTGTATTATTGCTGGAAGTGGATGGTTGGCGCTCAGAAGTACTGAGCCAGGGCTGATAATAGGATTACATGAATGAATGGCTTCCTTGCACCTTCATCATTTAAGGCTAACAGTCCACATGAAGAAAACAAATTAAAGCTATCACTGACAAGAGTGGATTGGTCGACACTTACACCACATCAGTGTAAGAGGGCAGAGGGCTTTCCGATCAAATGACCAGTCTCTGAAGTGTTGTGTGTGAAGTGTAACCATGAATGCTGAAGAACGGCACTGTTATATAAAACCAAAGCTTTTGGATACTTATGAGACAAGGCTGCATATGCACTTCTATTGTTCTCTGCAGTGCGGTTTTTTATTCACTATATGTCCAGCTTGTGAGAAGTCCCAGGGACACTCAGGTACAGCTGCGCAAGGTGGGGGTATTACTGCCAATTTTCCACCACAAAAGCCGGTCGCTGTCAGCTTGCAATGGTCCTTTTCATAACTCAGAATCTGTTGTAACTAGATGCGCGAATGAGGAGAATTCGCATCTACCGTGCCGCGAGACCTCCAGACGCGCGGAAACAAGTCTTTACATTGTAAGTTATAATAACATAGTTTGCTGATGCGTAATGCACGTGTTGGGAGCGGCGGCGCTGATTCTCTGTCACTTTCATATATTAAGAACTGCCATTGATTTTCTAATAATTTATTAATAATTTATAAAAATAAGAGAGAATAAGCCTGTATTATCATTCAGAATAACATAAGTGTGCAAGTTTTCATGGTCATCTAGTTTGTATGTGAACATAATGCTGAAATTAACACAGTTAAATCATTCATAACATGTTAGATATTTATGTTTATGCTTATGCTGTGTAGTTTTAGTATTTCTATTATAACCACCGGCACAATTATAGTTTTTAATATTTAGATTTATTTCCATTCATTTATATATATATATATATATATATATATATATATATATATATATATATATATATATATATATATATATATATATATATATATATATATATATATAATATTATTTATTATGTATTTATTTATTATTTAAATTTTAGTTAGTGTAATAAATTAGTTTATATATTTCATTTATTAATTTAGTTATTAATTTAGTTATTAATTAAGTTGTTATTATTATTATTATTATTATTATTATTATTATTATTATTATTATTGTTGTTGTTGTTGTTGTTGTTGTTGTTTGTTCAGTTTTAGCTATTTTTGTAGATTAAGTTAGACTAAATGAAAATGAGAAACATTGTTTAGGCAACTATTGGGAATGACATAATAAAAATGTCCTGTCATAGTTTATGGCATTGCAATTTAGAGTAGTCTATATATCCAAATGTTGTGTTTTCTTACAACTTTGTATTTCATGTGTTAATCACACCTGAATATTGATGTTTGACCATATCCGAGTTGCTCGCTTGCAGTTTTAATTAATTAATTAATTTATTTATTAAATAAGGAGGCATTGGTAAGTTTTGGCAAGCTCTCATTTGGTTAGTGTTGCACATGATTATTGATACCATTGATTTGTAACTGTTTCGTCTAATGCAGCTATTTCACACAATATGCAAAACTGTATCTTTAGTAGTTGAAGCAGCTTGCCAAATTTGGCACATTTGTTTCTGATAGTACTGGGTTACTGCAGCATTCAGTGCTCAAATATTTATAAATGACTGTCCAAGGCTTAAGTCCTATATTGCTGTGAGAGTTTATCTTGTAATGTCTTTTGTATGAATATTTAATATTTGTTTGGATTAGTTTGGTACTTAGCCATTAACACTTGGGGTTATGTACATCCATTTAGTTGTTTTAAACACATTTAATCCTTCTTACTCACATCAGGGTCCTTTTTTAGCGATAGTTTTCATGTTGTACATTTGCCATTAGTATCGACAAATATTCTGCAGACAACATTGTTTTTATTCACAAAATTAAATTGTTATATATTTGTTTTCGAGTCTAAATTTATTTATATATATATATATATATATATATGTGTGTGTGTGGTTCTAGAACAAAACATGATACTTGACAGATATTCAGTCCTACTGAAAAGAGAGAAATTTAGAACGGATAAACTAATCGAATGAAACCTAAACCACCTAACTAAATAAAGACCTCAAGCTTGAGATGAGAGAATGATAAAGCAGTTTTGAGAAACGCTGCAGAAGAGGTCATCAACAACAGAAAGCTGTTGAGCTTTGATATCACATATAACTGACATATCTGCAGCCGAGTAAAACAGAGAAACTTCACTGTAATATGTGTCTCTGGTGAACATCAACATAAAAATGCAGTCCAAGATATTCCTCACAGTTGGCATCTGGGAAGATAAATCTGCAGAGGGTAGAGGCATCCCAATTTGATAATCAAACTTTATTTATTTATTTATTTTTTGTCATTTCGTTTGTTTGTGTGGACTGTATCTATGACAGTGCTTTACAAATGATGGGGAACGCATGTGCCAGTTATGCAAAAAAAAACAAAAACCTTTATTTGAATTAACCCTGCAGTGTAGTGTTTTGAAGTGGTAATAAACAGTAAACTTAATCATCAAAAAATAATAAGTTTAGAACTGCATATTTACATCATTTACAAATCGTCCCCTTGGAATTATAAGGTTCTATCTGACATTTTTGTCAAAATTGAGTTATTCACATATTCTTAATCAGTGACAACTTATTTATATTATGTGATAGATTTTTTTTTAATGTTCTGTATATTTTGGGACTTTTTATTTAAATAAACAGCAAAGTTGAATCTATACAGTCGAATGCAATGCAAAAACTTTGAAGATCAAAATCTCAAAACTACTCGGAATTCAGATAAAACATTATAATTCCATCGGGACGAAATGTAATAAAAAAATAAATATATATATATATATATATATATATATATATATATATATATATATATATATATATATATATATATATATATATATATATATATATATTATGATATATATCATATTATTCTAATTAATAAATGTGTAGATTTTATAATTAAATTCAAAATATGATTCTATTCAACATTAATTAATAAAGAAGAAAAATTGAGAGCATTACTACAAGTGTTGTTTTGATCTAAGCACAAAATTAGATTGTTACTGATATCCAAGATGCCAATATTTGTGGCCAATGGCCACCAAGTCTCTCATGTGCAGAAATTATATATTATCTGTTGTGTGTTCCCATAAGGAACCGGGGAAAGGCCAATGTTGCTGCTGCTGCACACACCAGTGACTGTTGACTCTATGGCACCCCAGATAAATCATTATGTACTTGCATTCTCAAATTAAATGTGGCTATCCAAAACAGTGAATCTAATCACCATTCAGACAAAGGATCACTTCAAGAATGACCATACTGCTTACGTTTTCTCAATGCTAGCACACACTGAGTAGCTACTTTTCTTATTGGCAAGGCATATTTACAGTTTTATATTTTAAGCTTTCATTGGCCGATTCCGATAATGGTTCGATAATATCTTGCATCCCTGGTTAGAACAGTTTTAATAAATACTTTTTTGCATAATTTATTAATTTAGGTAATTACTGTAGGTAATTCAACTGTGTTATCAACATTGATCTGTGCTTTGTTAGAATCAATATTGCCATAAACTATGGGAAATTCCAGGAAAATTCTGTGGGAAATTCCAGGATGGTATTTTACACATTTAGAAATTCCTGAAAAGTATTAAACAGATATGCATGGTATTTGCTACATTTTCAAATTAAATTATAGGAAAAGCTGTGCTTTGTATTTTAAATCTCATACTGTTGGTTATAACTTTTAGAGTGCAATGATGATTATTTATGAAGAGATAAAATGTTAAGATATAAACTCTGCGTATTATGTAATTGTAAATTAGTAGAAAAGTCTCTTTTTTTTTGCCTTGTAGCAATAATGAACTGTACAGTAAGTGGTACTTTAAACCATCGATATGGAGTGCTCTTTGCGTAACAATCAGCACTTATTGGGTAAAAAACAAAACAGAACAAAAAAAAAAACTGGAGTATGACTTGTAGTCTATGTTGGGAAGGAAAACACACCTGACTCAGTTTAAGTCTCATCAGAGTGGCATTCAAATGAGGTGTCGTTGTCCCAGTTTAAGGACTTCCCAGAGGAGAAAACGCTTCTTTCTCTTCCTATCCTGTGTGCCATTATACCAACTAAATCTGAACTGGGCTGTCTGACAATCCGTGCACCCCTGTGTTCACAGCGGCAAGCTTCTGGCTACAGTGACAACAAACTCCTGCCCTTCATTAGCATTGAAAATACTGCCGATACCATCACCAATTCCCAACCTTAGGAAACACATTTTCCCCTACAGACTCTGCTTTCCTGTAACTCCATTTTATTGGTGCTTTCTACAGCGAGCATCACAATTACTATTGCTTATGCTCAGGGGTCGGGATTTGAACAAAGTATATAGTTCCAAGCATTCATATTAATTATGTGTTGTTGTTGTTGTTGTTTTTTTTATTTATATATATATTTTAGGAAGCCACATGTCACACAAAATAAATGAAAAAAGAAAAGAAAAGAAATAAATCATGATGCTTATCCATATAATGTTTTAGAATACATTTTTGAAAAGTTTGAAAATGAAATGTTGTCCTCATTTATTGTTCTGCCCTAATCGAATTTAAGTGCATAAAAAAATAAAAAAAATAAAAAAAATAAATAAAGAGGATCAAGTGTGGGTGCGGCAGTGGTTCCGATGGTCCCGCTTGCATGGTATTTGGGTGCCTGGCTAGTGATATTCAGCCTGTCTCCCTGGCTTCTGCAGATCATCAGCCTCGGCTATGCGATCCAGTGTCCCCCCACCGGCCGAACAGTGAAGGCAGCTGATGCTCCTGTCATGCGTGCAGGGATCTCAGTCCTACTGGTAAAAGATGTGATAGAGCCAGTCCCTCCAGCCAATAGGAGGACTGAATTTTTACAGCCCATACCTCATTGTACACAAGAAAGGTGGTGGGTTACGGCCAGTCTTGACCCTCATGTCTTGAACTGGGTCCTTCATCGGTTACCGTTCTATATGTTAACGCAGAAATTGGTTGGTTTGCAGCGATTGATCTGAAGGACGTGTACTTTCATGTGTCAAAACTTCCATGCTACAGACCATTTCTGCAGTTTGCTTTCGATTGATGGGCATGTCAGTACAAGATCCTGCCCTTCGGCCTATCCCTGTCTCCCTGTGTTTTCACGGAAGTTGCGGAGGTGGCTCTTGTTCCCCTCAGAGAGCAGGGTGTTTTTCGATGATTGGCTTATACTAGCACAGTCTAGGGATCAGTTCTGCAAGCACAAGGACTGGATGCTCCTTCACCTCACCCTATTGGGTTTTTGGGTCAACTCGGAAAAGAGAAAACCCTCCCTGATGCAGAGGATCTCTTTTCTCAGTATGGAGTTGGATTCGGTCAAACAGACAGCATGCCTCAAATAGGAACATGTGCAGTTGAAGCTGATCTGCTTGAATGAATTCAAAGGCAGGACTGCGGACCCACTGAAACTATTTCAGAGGCTCCCTGGGGCATATGTAAGCTACAGCAGCACTTACACTCCTAGGACTATTACATATGAGACCGCTTCAGCATTAGCTGCATGGCTGAGTCCCGAGGTGGGCATGGCACTCACCAAGTTACACCAGCCTGTTGCCAAAGCTTCACCCCATGGTCAGATCTTACGTTCCTCTGGGCAGTAGTGCCCCTAGAACAGGTCTCCAGGCATGCCGTGGTTTACACAAGATGACTTGGAAACATTTCGGAGCTACTCAGGTAGACCTGTTTGCTTCTCCAGAGACCACTCACTGTCAATTGTTCTACTCACTGACCGAGGAAACACTCTGCACAGACACACTGGTTCCTTACCAGGCCTGAAGGTTAAATAATCCCCGGCCCCCCTCCTTACCCTCTTGAGACCTGTCTCTACTGCTTAAAACACTACAACAGGGCCCATTTGAGCCTTTGCACTCAGTTGAGCTAAAGTTTATTCACTGAAAACTCTTGCACTGGCCTCCATCAAGAGGGTAGGGGACCTGCACGCATTTTCGGTCAATGATTCAAATTTTGGCTGGCTGACTCCCAGGTAATCCTGAGGCACCGGCCCAACTATGTGCGCAATGCTCCCACTACTTCATTCAGGGATCAGGTAGTGAACTTGCAAGTGATGCCCCTGGAGGAGGATCCTCCTGGGCGCTGGCTTGTTGCGCCTTGCTTACAGATATTTGTAGAGCTGCGGGCTGGTCGACCCCCAAAGCTAGATTATATAGACTTCATGTGGAGCCAGTATCCTCCTGTGTCCTCACCTCAAATGGGTAGTGGCACTGAGATGCCGAGGTTAGTATCGGCTTGCTAAAACTACTCCAGATTGCCTGTATTGTAGACCATGTTCAGCTCCTCCATCCCCTCGGCAACCAGACGTGGTGAAACATCCAGCACCAGGCCTTCGCTCAATGAATCCTTGAGAACTGGTAGAATATGTGTGAAGTCCATGATATAGCCTCAGTGCCTGTGTTTACCCTGTTTTAAACAGAAAGGGGCGTAGGTGGCTCACATAGGGCACTGGAAGGGGCAGCATCCATGGCGATTTGGTAGAGGATCCCAATTTGTTGGCCACCGACGTGACATCAAGAGTGACCGACTGAAAGGTAACGTCTCGGCTACATCGGTAACCCTTTTTCCCTGAAGGAGGGAATGGAGACGTCACATCTGATTGATGTCTTGAAGTGTGGTCATCATAGTATAAGCGGAATATATTCTCTGTATATATTAATATATGCATAATATATGTAAGGAATAATTGATGACTGTCTGTTGAATTATTAGAAAAATAATGCGCACCTGAGGTTATGTGGCCAACACCACCACAAAGGTAATGTCAATTATTCCTTACATATATTATACATATATTAATATAATAAAGAGTATATGTACAAATCCCCCCAACTTAACTTTGCCCTACTTTCTCCACCAAATGTCTCTCACCCAAAGTTAAACTGTGTTGGATGTGACTTGCAGCCAAAAAGAAAACAGCCACTGGAGCATTACCTTTGTATTTTTTACAAATACAGTACAATATAAATACATATAGTACAATAAATCATATAAGAGGGTAGCAGAATATTTTTATACAGTACCTTTTGATGCAGCCCTGAACAAATAAAGACATAGGGCCCTATTTTAACGATCTGAAACGCAAGTGTCAAAGCGCGAAGCGCAAGTAACTTTGTGGGCGGGTCTCGGCGCTGTTGCTATTTTCCCGGCGGGATAAATGGCTCTTGCGCCCGGCGCAAATCTAAAATGGGTTGGTCTGAAGTAGCTTCATTATTCATACGTGTGGTTTGGGCGTAACGTGAAATAAACCAATCAGAGCGTCATCCAACATTCCCTTTAAAAGCAGGTGCGCAAGTTCCATTATGGATTGCTATTATTATGGCGTATTTACCAGGCGCACGCCAGGAGCGGTTCACAGCCGAGGAGACTGATGTTCTTGTAAGAGCAGTGAAAGACAGAGAAGTTGTGTTGTATGGGGATGGGAGAATAATTAGCCTGAATAATTTGTGAGCTAGTTTTATGCCTATTTTTTTCACATCTTCGTGGCACACCACAATGATTTCCGTCATCTCATGTGTTAATATTTTTTTAGTGTAACAATTTATGATTTGCAAAAATAACTGTTGCATCTGTGTAGATTACATGAGCAAAGTGTATGCGCGTTGTGCACGCTATACATTATGGCCAAGCATGCGCCCTTAAAATAGCATAATGAACAACGCGCAACGCGCCACTGACTTTAGACTAGGTTTTTTCTGGTCAGTGGCGCAATTGTTTAATGGAACAACAAAATAGCACCAGGGATCGTTTGCGCCGGAACACGCCTCCTTTTCTGCGCTGAACCGCCCAGGGAGCGCAAGTTCATTCACTAGTTTAGCGACATGCTTCTGTGGAGGGAAAAGCGCGCTTTGCGCGGGTGCAAAATAGTAATGACACATGCGTCGGTGTACAAAGTCAATTGCGCTGGGTGCAAGATAGGGCCCATAAAGTGCATAACCTGCTAAGGCAGGGTCACAGATCTGTACATCCCTAATAAATCAACAGCTGAAAGTCTTCACATTTTCCAGTAACAAAGGTAACGTTTGGCCATGAAGAATGCATTAAAGCCATACATTCGCTCCACCACCTCCCCTTCTGTTTGGATGAAAAAAAAAAACACTGTACACGTCTTGCAACTTTGATATTGGCATACTTTTTTTTCTTCTATCCCTTTTACCTTTTCCTCACACTTTCCAACTTTGTATGAACTTCCAATGAAAGGTTTCCTTTCTTTCTTTTTTTTTTCCGTCAAGCAAGGATGCTGAAGACTGGGCCTATTGATCAGTGCTTGGGCTGTAGGTAGTGTGTTGAACAGAAGAGCTTTTGAGAGATGGAGAATGAGAAGACATAGCAAGTAGTCAATTTATAGCAGTGTCTTGGAGAACACACTGGACCTCTGCTGCCAAAGACCTGCAACGTTTCATTATCTGGGCTCTGTAGAGTAGAACTTCAGAAAGTGATGGGAGACGATTCCTTAATGGAGTTCCAGTTCATTGAGTTAAAGCGGTTCAATATAATGGTAAGATGAGGCGCTCAAAGAGTTCACATGCACTGACCTTGAAAGTTTCAGAAAATTATTGTATAGTGGTTAAAGGAACAGTTAATCCCAAAATTAAAATCTGTTAGGAGTGGGAATCTAATTACTGATAGTGAAAAATATATAATTATACATGGCTTATTATGCAAACCCAATTCCAAACAAGTTGGGACACTGTACAAATTGTAAATAAAAACAGAATGCAATGATGTGGAAGTTTCAAATTTCAATATTTTATTCAGAATACAACACAGATGACATATCAAATGTTTAAACTGATAAAATGTATAATTTTAAGAGAAAAAAATAAGTTGATTTTAAATTTCATGGCATCAACAAATTTCAAAAAAAGTTGGGAAAGGCCATGTTTAGTACTGTCCTTCAACTTATTAGATGTATATATTTATGCTTTATTTCAGCTAAATACATTAATTTTTAAAGTACGTTTGTGAGATCTTTTTCACACCATGTGATACTATGTCTGTATGTGGGCATTTGTGTGTGTGTGTGTGTGTGTGTGTGTGTGTGTGTGTGTGTGTGTGTACAAACCCAATTCCAAACAAGTTGGGACACTGTACAGATTGTGAATAAAAACAGAATGCAATGATGTGGAAGTTTCAAATTTTAGTATTTTATTCAGAATGCAACAAATATTTAAACTAAGAAAATGTATCATTTTAAGGAAAAAAAAAATAGATTTGAAAAGTTGGGACAAGGCAATGTTTACTACTGTGTGGCATCCCTTCTTCTTGCTATAACAGTCTGCAAACGTCTGGGGACTGAGGAGACAAGTTGCTCAAGTTTAGGAATAGGAATGTTGTCTCATTCTTGTCTAATACAAGCTGCTAGTTGCTCAACTGACTTAGTTGAGCAACTAGCAACTAGTCTTCCTTGTCGCATCTTCCTCTTTATGATGTGCCAAATGTTTTCTATGGTTGAAAGATCTTGACTGCAGTCTGGCCATTTCAGTACCTGGATCCGTCTTCTACGCAGCCATGATGTTGTAATTGATGAAGTATGTGGTCTGGCATTGTCATGTTGGAAAATGCAAGGTCTTCCCTGAAAGAGACGATGTCTGGATGGGAGCATATGCTTTTCTAGAACTTGGATATAACTTTCAGCATTGATGGTGCCTTTCCAGATGTGTAAGCTGCCCATGCCACACTCACTCATGCAACCCCATACCATCAGAGATACAGGCTTTTGAACTGAGTGCTAATAACAACTTGGGTTGTCCTTGTCCTCTTTAGTCCGGATGACATGGCGTCCCAGTTTTCCAAAAATGTATTTCAAATTTTGATTTGTCTGACCACAGAACAGTTTCCCACTTTGCCATTTTAAATTAGCCTTGTCCCAGAGAAAATGCCGGCACTTCTGGATCATATTAAGATATGGCCTTGACCCTTACGCACATAGATTGATCCATATTCTCTGAATTTTTGGATGATATTATGCACTGTAGATGATTATAACTCTTTAAAAAATTGGAATTTTCTAAAAAACTCCTTTCTGATATTCGCCGCAGCATTGTGAAATTGGTGATCCTCTACCCATCTTGACTTCTGAGAGACACTGCCACTCTGAGAGGCTCTTTTTATACCCAATCATGTTGCCAATTGACCTAATAAGTTGCAAATTGGTCCTCCAGATACATGTCTGTGCTATTCCCTGTATCATCAGCCCAAAACTTGCTAGAATTACAAAAACAATAAATATATATAATATATTATAAAATGTTAAATCTTTACCCGCCCCAAAAATAAATAAAATAAATAAATAAATAAATAAATAAATAAATAAATAAATAAATAAATAATAATAATAATAATAATAATAATAATAATAATAAATAATAATAATAATAGATAATAATAATAATAATAAAGAATAATAATAATATATAATAATAAAAGATTTTCACATTACACTGAAAAAAGTGCAACAGCCCTGTCATTACTCTAAAGCACATTTTATACTTAATCTGACTTAAATTATTTAATTTTCTGTCTTGTTCTTGAGCTTAAGTAAATTATTTACTTTAATTGAAAGTAAATCTAAGTTTTTTTGGTTTAATTTAAACTATTTGCTACACATCAAATCAATAATTTTGCGTTCTGTGTAAACCACGTGACCACTGACGTAATCGAGGTTGGGTTTGAGAATTTTACGATCGACGGCCATCTTGTTTCCCCTCGCATCCAGACTGCGGCTGACAGCAGTTCCACAATATCGGTGAGTAACTATACAAAATGCTTTAATTTACTGTAACTGCATCTGATAAATATGTAAAGTTATATGATGCGTTTGAATAAGTTAACTGTTTTATGGGTGTGTTTTGTCACATGTACATACACCCACGCATCTTTAAATGGGCGGATTGCATGAAGTTACTGACACGTTAGAGTGTGCAAAGAATCATGGATCAATGAAAAATTAAGAGCTTGATTATTTTAAAACCGCTATTAGCCGCGAAACAGAACTGAAATCGTTAATCCCACAAGGGCTTTCTGTGCTTGTACACCGGAGGCACGCGCACGAGACCCACAGCGTCAGCACTGTCTCCTGCCGTTTGAATATTAAAATATATACACAAAATATGTCGAAAATGTGCGTCTTAATTAGCTTAAATATAACACAGTGACTTATGAATTAAGAGAGTGTAGACTTTTGGGAGTACATTAGATTTGAGTCAATACACTGAAAAAAAGTGCACATGGCATGTCATTACTCTAAAGAAGTCGTTAAAACGTTACTTGATCTAACTCAAAACATTACATTTTCTGTCTAGCCATCAGTGTTATGTAAATATTTGGTCAATTTAAAATTAAAAGAATGTATTGTTAGTGTAAAATATACATTTCTGTAAATTGAAATTTAAAATATTGGTTCCCATTGTCACGTGATTTATAACGTATTCCGGGGTCATGCGTGAGGACGTTCAGCATTCTTGTTAAACCGCATGGATGAACTCGGCGTGGTAAAACGTGAATAAAGAAAATTGGTAAGTAATTTTAAACGTACATCTGGGCCGTATTATTAAAATTATACGTGTATGATTTCATAAAATGTTATGTTTTACTGGTGTTTTACATACGGTTAGTATTAACGTACTAGTTTGACTGCTCTAAATCGTTTAGAAGGTTTACACGTTTCCCTCATTACAATGTTAAACCGAGTGGAAATAAAATAATACAAGAAAACTGCTTCAGGTGAGATGGATTGATATTGAAACGTAGTATAAAGACTGTTTCGGGTATGCTGGAGTGCAATACTGTACTGCTACATGTATAAAGTACATGCACGCTTCAGACACTTGTAAGTTATAGACTTAACGTTTTTATGAAGGTATATATTATGATGATTTTTATTGATTTATGAAACTCATGTTAGCAAGTTATTCGCTCTGCTTACTTGTATGGTCTCTCATTCATGATTAACATTAGCTTTACATGAAGGCCCAAACACATGTCTTCAGTGACATGCCTAAACACTTATTTTAACTCATTGTGTCGACCAGCATACTCGCAAATAAGTGATCTGTTTATGTGAGCCAGGTGGTTAATTCATTTTGTCTTTTGTAGGACGGGGTACTGCTGAACAACAATTAGGACAGGTTTTGAATAATCCAGTCACATGAAAAACGTAAGTAATTTGCACCATTTAATTTTTGCTTTGGAGGATAAGTCTTGTTATTTATCTTTCTTCTCTCCTATGCTCTACCTCACCATTCTCATTGGCAAGTGACTCAATGTGAAAATGTCTTGGATGCCCTAATTATATGTTTTGTTGTTTAATGCATTGTGTGCATATGTCTTTTACAACTAGTTCTCAAAGTAATTTTTTTTTTTTTTTTTTTCATAAGTCTATTTTCTGTTTCTCTTTCTTACAGATTAATGCAGAATTTTTTCGCATCACAACCTTACCTCTACAATCAAGATTTATGGCCTCTTTGGACAGACAGACAGCTCTCAGCTTCTCCAGGTTATTAGGAGCAAAGGTGGAGCCCTCCGTGAGAAAACTAAGGACACTATTAAAGTTATGGATCAGGTATTGGTTACATGCAAACAAATTTGCTTGTGGCGATCAATTTAGTAGTGTATTGGTCTAATAAAAACAATACATCTTGAACATTTTGTAGAGTTTGGACATAGACATCAGAAGAGAGTGCCTGCTGAAGTGCCTGATCACATACCTTGGTGAAGATGCAAGCTGTCTGATCAAAGAATACCAGGTAATGTAGACAATGTAAACTACTGAAATATTCTACAACCATGTTTGCCTTAAAGTTATATTTCACTACCAAATCAACATTTCCCTATGTTTTACTCGCCCTCAAAGCATCCTAACTAAATTTCGATTTGGTAGTGACATATCACTTAATAGTTAAATTACTAAATTGTGTTATCATTTACACATCAGCCTGTGTGACTTTCTTCCACGAATATGTCTGTGATTATCTACAATGGTCAACACATTGTACGAGCGTTTGCTTGTACAAAGTGTTTAAAAGCATTTTCAAAGCTAAAGAAAGTGTAAAAGTACATCTTCACCCAAAAATTTTCATCACTTACTCTACTCTTGTAATAAGCCGTTTACATTTTATTTTTATGCTGGACACAAATGAAGGTATTTGAATGAAAGTTAGCAACAGACGTTTGGACTCTACATTGACCTCCATAGTAGGAAAGCTAAATAAATTTTGGAATTTTCAGATGAAGGGATATTTTTTGTTATTATTTTTTTTTCACATTCTCTCAATTTACTCTCTCCTATGTTTTTAGGCTGACCAGAGGGAGGAAGCAGAGAGAGAATTTGAAAAGACCACCATGGCGTTTTTTGTGATCCGTGAAACTGATGCTCTTAGTCGTGCACTGGACATTTCCATTGTCATTGACGGTGTGGAAGTACTCAATTAATTGCCCTCTGTTGCATGTGCCTGTGCATGTGTATTTGTATCAGGATGTTATTATGACAAAATAAACTGTCAAATGTTTGATGCTTGAAGTCATTCATCTTAGTTGATAAAATTACACATTCTGAAAGTAATTTTTGTTTTCATATTACATCAATGTTTTAAATTGTATTTGTTTGGATATTTGGTTAGATAGAAAGTAAAAGAATTAAGTTAATACAAAGAAAAAACATTAAGACAAAGTATAATTTGAGATCTCATTAAACGTAAAAATATTATTTGATTCAAAGATACTTTTTGCTTTGGCTAAGTAATAGATAGTTAATTCTTTTCAAAGTAAAAATTTTAAGTTGATAAAAAGTAAAGTAATTAGATGTAACAAGTTGACGCAATTTTTTTACTTTGATCCAATGAAACACTTTTTTCAGTGTACTTAGAAAGAAAAATTCTAGTCCATTGTTCTGCATGTGTTTTATGGCCTTATTCAAGTGATTTAACATTTTTAGTTTTTCACTAACCATGCATAACATTTTTTGTTTTCTCAAAAACAAAATAATGTACATACATGCTTCTCATATAGTATTATAGCCCAGTTTGTGCTGATTACAGTGAGATTAGACTTTAGCCATTTAATTAAATGTTTATTAGAAACTGAAAAAAAACACAAATGTCAGGGCATGACAAAACTTCTCCAGGCCCCAGAAATACCCTCAGGCAAAAAAAAAAAAAAAAAAAAAAAAAATAAAAAAAATAAAAACATACCATATATATATATATATATATATATATATATATATATATATATATAAACAATAATCATTAAATTATTATAAAACATCACAGGTTTTGATCGATTCATTCATGGCTGTACATCATTCTTTTTGAAACTGTATGTAACAACAACTTAGTAAAAGGTAATGCACTGTTGCTGCGAAACCTCGAATATTTGATGAATTTGCATCTGTATTAATTCATACATGCACATCCAACTTTGCCTGGAAACAATATCTGACTCACCTTTGACTTTATAGTGACGGTTTCTGCATAATGTGCTCTAAAGCCTGTCAGGGAATACCTGTTTTATTTTCAATTGTTTCTGCATAGATGTAGGTTCTCCAGAAGTGTTTTTAAACTTGTTGGTGCTAAGCCCAGAGGTATAATAAACAATACTTTCTCAAAAAAATAAAAATAAAAATAAATAAATACAAATAAATAAATAATAATAATAATAATAATAATAATAATAATAATAATAATAATTCCCCTGCTGTGCTGGTGCATGGGGTCCTTCTCATAAATGAATCTGAACTGGTAGGTTTAACATTGTAAACTGACCAAAGGCTTTATGTAGTACAGCAAAAAAATATCACACCCTTTCTATCACAGTATGCTGCATACCTTCTTGTCCAACCCTTGTCATTTCTAGGCCGGACTACTGCAATGCTCTTCTAGTTATACTTCCATCAAGCACAATCAAACCTCTACAAATGATTCAGAATGCAGCGACACGACTGGTTTTCAATGATCCCCAAAAAAACAAGTTACACCTCTCTTTATCTCCTTGCACTTTCTACCGGTTGCAGCTCACATTAAGATAAAGACATTGATGCTTGCATATAGAACAGCCACAGACTCGGCACTCCTCTACTTCCACTCACTATGAATCAACATCCCCTCCAGAGGTCTGAGATCCGCTAGTGAGTGATGCCTCATGGTACTATAAAAGAGAGGCTCATCATCATCAAAAATAATAATAATACAATTAATAAAACCTCTCTTTATTTATTCCACCTCTTTTTAGCTTGTATTTATTTGAAGAATGTCTCAAACTTGGTATTACAAGCATTTCCTGTGTCTATTTTCCTCTTTAAGAAGAATCACTTTATGTATACCCCAATTGTAAGTAGCTTTGGATAAAAGTGTCTGCAAAATGAGTAAATGTAAATGTACTACTACTACTACTACTAACGATAATAATACTATTATTATTATTATTTTATACTTAATTCAGTCTCAACAAGCATCAATGTAATAAATGTGATTTTTTTTTATTCAACTTATAACTTAGACTTTAACAAACCTATAATTTATTAAATACTTATCAATTGACAGTGTTGTAATTATTATTATTATATATATATATATATATATATATTTTTTTTTTTTTTTTTTGAAAATTAATGTAATCTTCAAAAAGATTTTTGATGATTTTATATGAATTCATAGAACTATGAATAATTTGGGTTACACTTTATTTTGATAGTCCACTTTAGACATTCTACTGACTATAAGTAACTTTGTAACTACATGTCAACTACATATCAACTAAATCTCAGAAATTTGGAACTACATGTCTACTAACTCTCAGAGTAGACTGTTAGGGTTAGTGTTAGGGGTAGGTTTAGGCTTAGTATAAGTTGGCAATTAGTTGACAAAGAAAGTGTTAGAAGATATTTAGCAGACAGTCTGCTAATACTCTACTAAATGCTAGTTGACATGTAGTTGCAAAATTACTTACTGCTAGTAGAATGTCTAAAGTGGACTATCAAAATAAAGTGTTACCATAATTTGTCAGTCCAATGACTTAAAGGTACATAAATATGTCCAAGTATGTTTATATAGTGTTTAGTGCATTATTTTGCTGGTGCTCTCAATACAGCAATATTTTTTTTACCCAAGATATCGTTAGTTTAGTAATGAAGAACACAAGCCATTTTCATCTCTGTTTCAGCATTAGTAAGTTAATCTGAAATAAAGGGAGTCTGTTGAGGAAATTTTTGTTTGTTTGTTTTTTGTTTTTGCCATTACAAATAAGTCAGCGGGATGGTGTTATGCAAATCTAGTCTCAAGGGGACAACATGAACATGAAAAAATAAATCAATCAATACCGAGGACAATGAACGTGACTCGCCAAGCCACTTTCCTCCACTTAAGATGCCAAAATATATTCTGTGTCTGCAGAAAGCTGCATGCACCAAGGCCACAATTCTGTACCTAAATGCATTTATAATTTGATTTATACACATTTAAATGCATGTCCTTATATCAGACAACCCTGGTTTTAACTAACAGCTTCTGCTGGGTTTTATCCTCCAAAATGAAGAGACTATGCAAATGTAAACATATGTCTGTGCTATCCTGTAAGGTAATTGCGATAGCTTCAGGTCAATTCCCCTGCTGGGCAATTTATTGCGTGCTTAATTTATTACCTTTATCAAAGAAATTCCTTTCCGGCTCTTTTCCCCCTCCTTTATTTCCTAAGGCAAGTCTTTAAAATGTGTCAAATAAGCAGAAGGATGTTTCTCTGTGCTTGGTAAGCTTGTGAATGTGTGAAAGGTTATCAAGGTATGGAAAAATGAATTTGTCAGAATCCAAGGCGAATAGAACTGCAATCACGCATCACTCGGTGGTTGGGGATGTCAGCTAGCTGACAGTGATTTGGGTTTCCGTCCCGACTGGTGTGAGTCGGCACAAAACAGCCATTCAGAATCAGGAAGAACAATTATCTTCAGATTGCCGCATTTGATTGAGTTCATGACATTTTCCGAATCCAAATGCATTTGAAGCCATCAGGTTGCCGGCCTTGCATAAAGCAGTGCTTATTTCATGCTTTACTGTCACCTAATTGGGTTGTCTGAAAATATGCACCGTATTTGTCGCAGTATGCGGTTAATTGATTTAATTTATAAGCTCATGATATGCAATTGCTTTTGTCTAATTTGGAGCGATCATTGTTATGTTCGAGAGATAATAAAGAGACGTAACTAATGGTGGAGATTAGAGACATAAATGAAGGTGCTTTACCTCTATCACCACATAATGAGACAAACAACCCTGACATTATTAAGGTTTTTTTTTTTTTTTTTTTTTTTTTTTTTTTTTTTTTTTTTTATCGTTTCATTACCAAATGCTTTCAGATTGAAGTCTTTCATTTAATTCAAGTCATGAGAAAAGTATTTGGACTAAGTTTCTTTTGAGTAATGCTTAGCGTTTTTGTGTAATAGACCCAATTTTGTGCAAATAGCAAAACATAATGGTGCATAACTTCAGATCATGCCATTGAATTTTCTGTCTCATTATATACAATGTGAAGTAGTCCCCAAATGCATTTGGACACATGAGACACACTATACAATGCATGAATTTCATTACATTAAATATACAAAATATGAAACCAAGTGGAATATTATTTTTTTATATATATATATATATATAAAAGCTTTTAAGCACACTTTTCGAGCAAAACATTTCACAAAAACACAAGTGTGACAGGTAAGAAAATTATAAAAAACAATAGACATTCGGAAAGCTCTGTACTTTGTCAGTGAGGAAGAGAGAGAGAGAGAGAGAGAGAGAGAGAGAGAGAGAGAGAGAGAGAGAGAGATTTTTTTAACAAAACAACTTTATTAAATCACTTTTTGAATTCATCAAATATTAACACCACAAAACATCTCAAAACAACTCTCCCTCCAGAACATTACAGACAGCATCTTTATAACACCACTGCTGTACAAAAGTTTCGACATCATTAATTGCTCTATAATACCTAAAATCTATTATAATCATAGACCTTACAAATGGTTTAAAATCTGGCAGAATTTCATGACCATGCACATTCTCAATTTTGTTTATTCTTGTAGTAAGTATAGCAAGCTTTGCTTGACCCACTAAGAAGTTAATTAACTGCCATTTTATCTTTTGCTTCTGGCTATAACCAGCACCCAGAATAAATTTACATTGGGCATATTCTTCTCCACACTCTACTCTCTACTCAACAGATCAAATAAAGTCATTAAACTTTTACATTCCATATAATAAATACAGTATTTCTACATCAAAAACAAATACACTTGTCATCAACACTGGGATTAACAACAGAAACAAAAACATTAAAGGTACAATTTGTAAGATATTTGCAGTAAAATATCCAAAAACCACTAGGCTAGTGTTATATATTTGGTCCAGCTGATTGCTAACAATATCTCTAATGTTTTCAACTACTTGTAAATCATGATAAAATTCCCTGTTACAATAAAACCTTCACAATCATCGGGAAGAAGGCGGGAACAGGCGGACAATCAAATGAAAGCTTTAATAATAAAATAAACACAAAACAGTTTACACAAACAAAATCAAAACATAAAATAACACCCAGGCCTGGTCCTCTCTTGTCCTTCACTGTCGTCGCTCCTATTTTGTATCCTTCCATCTCCTCCGTGGGACTCGAGACCGGTGGGTCGAACAGGTGTCGCTCATTTCACAATCACTCCACCAGCCTCGCCCCGTTCCCACGGCTCTCGGCCCCGCGTCACTCGTCACATTCCTATTCTAAACAGTGACACAGGGCAGTGCAGTCACCTGTCAATGACGTTAGTTACACTTTGCTACAGCCTTTACTGACGTAGAAACCACATGGCAACAGTGTCGTAGACCAATGCGAAAGTAGTGTCTAGCGTCCAGTAAACCACTTGCTTGCTTCAAGCAGTTCCTTATTTACTTTTCTTGCACGTCTGATCCATAGTCTGATCGCATCTTTGCATTGACTTTGTATGTAATCTACTGCCGCAAATCGTTGAACTAGCATTTGAAAATCATGACATCAAACACAACATTTATAAAACTTTACCTCATCCTTTAAATCCATGGTTTATATTTCTGTCTGATTGATGGTCGTCAGCGGTTGGGTAGATGACAACAATCATTCCACTTTCCTTCTTAGCATCATCACACCACGCAATTGTTATTGTTTTGGCAGTGCACCCTCTCGTGGCAGGTCTTACAACCTGTACCTTTCAGCTAATTTCTTTTTTTATTGGATATCATTCATTTCTTGTTGCGCCACACTGCTGATTACAATTAAGCATTGTAAATTTGTCCAATGGACGTTTTCTTTAGTATTAATACATAAAACATATTTTACATCATCGCTTAGCTCCTCTGATGCTGATCATTCCGGTTTATCATTCCAGCGTTTAATAACATATGCGTGCTCCCGTGCAAACATTTGCTGAACAGCGACCTCTGGACACAGTTTTCACTAGGTCACCAATTTCGGCACATCACCAGCGCCGCCGCAGCCACCATTTGTTTAAAGCAAACGCTGGCAAACATCGTTCACGACTTCTAGCTTAACAGAAAGCGTTGTTTTTATACACACCAACTCAACTTTTAGAATACTTTAAAAAATAAAATAAATGAAAACTGACACAAAGAAAAAAATAAGAAAGTACAAACAGACAATTATTTTACATAGTCCATTTTTTTCTACAGAGGTTGTGCAGAAAACACTGTTTAATATTTAGATTAGAGGCCAAAATGCAAATAAAACATTTAAACAATATAATTTCAAGTGTATGGAGAGAAAGTGATGTTAGGTGTGATAAAACTCTAGCATCATTTGTTTACAGATCTAACATAATGAGGTTCAAGTGTTTTTAAGAGCAACTCAAGTGCTCAAATACCTTTCTGTCTCTGTAAGATGATCTCTTCAGCCTTGCATATTACTGTAACTCAGCAGAATTTCCTTTGCATTAGCAGTGGCCATTTCTTCCTGCATTACACAAGCAACCTAGTGGATACCAGCCTGTCTGTTTTTTTTTTGGGGGGGGGGGGATTTTTGTTGTTGTTTGGCAGCACTGGCTCTCTGAGAACATGAGAAAAGGCAAGTTTCAGTAGGCAGAAAGCATCCTGGGAGAACTCATCCGCCAGTCTGTTTTGTGATCTTCTGCCCAGGAGCTTTGAGAAGGGCCAATTTTATCAGATACTTCAAGCATTACATGACATGTCCTGTTTAAAACACTGGCTCTGAATGAAAAGAAAATGAAGACTGGTGACTGATAGATACGGCTGACCGTGAGGCTCAAGGGATGGGAGAGGCTTTTGCACTTGAAGCTGCTATTTATCAATTTGAATTCCGACATCAGAGACTGTGAACATGCTAATATGTGATGTTAACATCAAGCACATTCACTTTCAGATTTACCTGGACCCTCAAAACGAAGAAACGATCCAAAAATGCAGAAACATATCCGAAACAGTGGTTTTGTGCCATATCTTAGCAATTTTACTCTGATAGTCAAAGGTCTTGGTAAAATCCTATACATTACACATACCTGCTGTTTAATATGTAATGTGTCGGTGTCTCAACATGAACGGCATTATCTAAAATAAAACATCAACTAATGTAAAGAATAAGTAAATATTCTGTGATGCCAACCGTGTCACTAACAAATACTTTAATTCATAAATATTCTTTTTGCATGAACCTGTAACCCCTCCCCCATTGAAAAAATAAATAAATAATACAATTTCATTCAGAAAAAATAAATAAATAATAAGTATTATAATTCCAGTACATTAGAATGATTTCTGAAGGATCGTGAGGCACTGATAACTGAAGACTGTTAAGAGTGCTCTGTACAAATTAAGTTAAGATCAAATAAATAATGCAGAGAAAATATAAATTAAAGGTTTGCTTGATTATTTGATTATTTATATTTGCAATATATTGCAGTCTGGTTCATCCAAGAATTTAGGTATGTAAGTTTGTATGTATGCATTTATTTATAATGATTTTAGTTTCAGATAAAATAAGGCTGCACAAGCACAGCATCTGATTTTGGATTAATGTGTTTTAGTTGAATTTATTAATCAATTCTTGTTCAAATAAACCCACATTAAATGAATACTGTAATGTCGTGCCTCAGTTTCATTCATACTTTTCCCAGCATTCACTGGATCATGAATAATTAATACGGTTACATTGTTTGACTGTTTGCCAGAGTAGTAATACATTTGTTGTTGATTTTGTTGGTACGTTTTGTGTTTTGATATCAGTATGGCTTTGTTCCTCTGTCAGCCTTCTTGTGATGTACATGGCAGAAAATTCAGTTTCTACAATATTTACAGGTAGTAGTAGCTTATCATTGGTGATCAGTTCATGTGCATATGACAGAAATTTTCAGAAAAATGAATACAAGATGTAGTCAGCCTGATGATGAACACTATTAACACCAATTATTATTTTATGGAATCACACTTGAAGCAATAGTTGGTAGTTCTGTATGTTGTTTCAATGTTGGCATAATCTGAGGTCCTCAGAGGGGTTGTCATCATCTCTTCTCAGGTGTTCTCGATCCAGACTGGAGATTGTGTAAATTCTCATAGCAAAAGAGAGAAACATAATTAGTGTAGCTGCTGTTCCAAACAAGTAAAATGTATTAGTTTAGGAGCCAAATGTGAAAAAAGCTCTACCTCCTTTAGTGGACTTTGCTATCCTAGGAACTACCAAAAGTCCAGTGTTTTGACCTTAGCATGATGGTTTGTAGCGTGGTATAAGGCTAGTATGATGGTTTGTAGCGTGGTATAAAGCTAGTTAGGTACGCAGGAGCTAAACCATTTAGGGCCTTATAGGTACACTGTAAAAAAAAACTGTAATTTTACGGAATTTTACTGTTTTATTTTACAGTTTTTTCCACGTAATTTTGAAATACAGTTTAAAATTGTAAAATTACAGAAAGAGACTGTAAATTTACATATCTTATGTAAAATCACATGAAAAACATGTCAATGTGCATAACGTCCCAAAAATATTTTTGAAGATTTATTTCACATAATGCGCTATATTTATATGTAGTATGTGCAGTATGTGTGTGTGTGTGTACGTGTGTGTGTGGCATTAATAATATAATGCCATATTTTTTAATAGATTAAAAATATAAATAACAACTGTACAAAAGTTAACGTTCATTATTATTATTATTATTATTATTACTATTGATATAATATGTTGTATATGTAGCCTACATTGCGTGTTTGCATAAAAGAGCAGGTTAATCCTTTTTTGAACAGGTTTGTTGAAAAATCCTTCTCGAAAGAATCGTATTTCCAAAGTACTGTCAACTGACCACATCTTCTTCCGCTTGTCAAAATAGTTCTGCTCAGTTTGGTGTTTTATTACGGATTTATTCTCATAGTACCGTTTCATAATTTGATATAATAATATAATAATATGCTGATATTAAAATTAAAAAAAATAAAAAATGTAATATTCGAACTGAAGGAATTCCCGCCCTAGCGCAAGGACACATTCTCCTCCAAGCACGCAGTGGAGCTGCTGCGCGCGCAGAAGGAATAACTCGACCTTCAGTTTCACGGTCAATCTTCAATCTGAGGCGAAAATAAGCAGGTAAAGTTCATGTTTTCTCATTTTGGTCATTACTAAATGCTATTTCTACTATATATGAGTTCTAAAATTTAGAATGTTTACCTTTTTGAATCGTTAAACCAGTATTTCAAACTTCGGCGCTGACCAGTGCCGTTAGTCGTTAAGTGTGGGTAACGTTAACTTCTAATGTTATTTTGTCCCTGAGGGAAAAACAGGCTTACTTTAAGGAAAGTCGTTAGCTGGTTGTCTACGATACTGTTATTAAATATTATTATCATTTGTGGTTTAAGAACTCATAAATTTAACAGTTAGCTCAGTTAATGTTAAGTTCGAATATGTAGATGTTGCCAACTTTACCGAACTTCGACGCATAATGCAGTGTTTTTAATCAGTTTTGATATACATAATAGTAGGCGTCGTCTAAAAGCAAAAAAAAAAAAAAAATCATATTTTTCGAGGCGAGATTGGATGAAAATTCTGAATTTAGAAACAGACTCATTAGGACCAGCGCTTAAAGTGACGCGCGATTTGAAACGTTATGTTCGTCTGCATTTCTCCCTCTTCAAGCACTGGTTATTACGCTTGTATAATGAAATTCACTTAACTACTTTAATTTGTCTGCATGTTTTACTCTTTTACTTCCAGATATAGTCTTATTGAGGGTCTGAAATATCGTTACAGTCAGTATTTAATCACTTTTTAATAAATTATTTCTGTTGGTTACCCTTTATATCTGTCTATCGGTTAAGCAAATATTTAAAATATTAAAAGTGTTTCAAAAAGCTGGTGAAACCATTGACCAGTTAAAATTGTGAATGAAAAAACAATGTCTGCAGTGTGTCATCTGAGAATTCATATAACCTTGTAATCTTGTAATCTACGCCTAGGGAAAAAAGTTTCACAACTTCTGTTTTAATCACCCTTCTATAATTAAAGACTGTTATAGCTTATAGGGATTATTGATAGACTCACTGATAGGGATGAACAGGTGGCGCAGATAAGGTTCAGAACCATAGATATAAAACATTTATCAATATATTTCTTTGTATTTTTGTAGATTTCCTTAAAATTTCACATTTACATGCTTTTTTTCTCCTTACAGATAAGTTCAGTGAGTGCTAAAACCATGGTCAACATGAAAGGGTGAGTTGCAAAATGCAAAGATGTTCACATATTACACTTGTAATAGTTGTGGTGTTTATGGTTTATGAACTTTATGTTTTCTGTTCACCCAGTCATAGTTAACGACCACATCACCATCTTCTGCAACGCTCTGATGTTTGCTTCATACAACTGCTTGAACATTTCATACCCAGGAAACCAAGGAGAAACGCAAGAGATTGTGCAAAGGTAAAAACACACACTCATACACTCACTCTCACACATATCACACTCACACGTGTGTTCTCACACACACTCACACTTTTTCAACACACACTGAATTACGCATCCTTACATACACTCACTCTAACACACACACTCTCACACACAGTCACACACGCACCCACACACAGTCACACATGCCTACTCACACACACAGACACTCACATACACGCAGTCACACACACACATCCTCACACTCACATACACATTCTCTCACATGCATTCTCACACACACACTCAATGTCACATATGCATCCTCACACTCTCACATATACACACGGTCACACACACATCCTCAAACTGACACACTCTCACATACACACACTCACAAATGCATCTTCACACTCGCACACTCACGTCCACATTTGCACACATGCATCCTCACACACACACACACACACACACACACTCACTCTCTCAAATGCATCCTCACACTTACATACTCTCAGATACACACACTCTCAGAAACGTTTCCTCACTCATACACACACTCTCACACGCATCATCACACACACAGTTACACAGTTTCACATACTCTAACAAATGCATCCTTACACTCACACACTCTCACACACGCATCCTCACACACACTCTCACACACATTCTAATACAAACATCCACACACTCTAACATAGACAGTTACACATGCAACCTCACACACATTCTCTCTCTCACACACACACACTCTCACACGCATCTTCACACACAGTTATACACTTTCACATATTCTTACAAATGCATCCTTACACTCACACACTCTCACACACGCATCCTCTCACACACACTTCCTTATACAAACATCCAAACATTCTCACATAGACAGTCACACACACTCTCACACACACTAACATACTCTCACACGCATCCCCACACAACCTTCTAGGGCTGCATAATTAATCACATGCGTTTTTCAGGCGTGTCTCGTCATTAAAGTCGGTCCTGTGATTAGTAGTAAATATCCATCACCTGTTTTCAAATTAAGCAACATTTAATAAACAGAGCTGTAGTTCACTGACAAGCTATGCAGTATCCTGTTCATAATCTAATGCGATTCATCTGCAAATGCATCTGACAACTGCATGTGGTTAATTGTGCAGCCCTACATGCATCCTCACACTCTCATCCTCACACAACACACTCTCTTACATTGTCACAACCTTCTTAGTCTGCCTCACACACAACTACCTCTCACATACTTCTTCACAACATCCACCACAAGCATGCCCTTTACAAGTTCTTATTGTTCTGCTTTTATTTTAAATATATTCACAGCATATGGTACAGTCCATGTTTTATTACTAAATATGTTTTTTTTACTCAACAGATTCCTTTTTAAGATGAACCCCGAGAAGGGATCGAAAGTGGAGAAGACCACATCGAGAAAGAAATCAGCAGTCAGTCCAAAGGTTCTTTCACTGATTAACAAGATTGCGGACTTTGAAAGGATGGAGTAAAACTTGGAGTGTCAGATCTTCCTACATTGCCTAGCAGAAATTCTTGACAGTGTCAAAGACTTAAAATACTTGCTGATTATTTGCTTTCATGGTTGATTTTTTTTTTTTTTAATGCATCATCTGTTGTCAAGATGAATTAATCTGTTCACAGGTGGTTCAGTTTTAAGGACAAATTAATTCTTATTTTTTATTTGTTTACCAATTTGCTATATTGTTGCAGTTTTGAACAATTCTTTTGTGTGTTGTTGCAGTTATTAAATATATATATATATATATATATATACTGTTGCAGTTATGAAAAAAAACTGAATTGTATGTGGTTGCAGTTGTGATCTAATTTAAACTTTTGGGCTTATTTTTTTATTGGAATATTGTTGCAGTTTAGCTATAATCTCTATACTGGTATATTGTTGCAGTTTTGTACAAAGAATATTAGTAAATTGCAGTCCTGAACAAACTATTTGTATATTCTTGCAGATTGGTCAATAAATTATTAAAACACATTTTTGCACTTACGGCTGATTATTTGAATTAAAGCAGTGTTCAAACTTTATGATAATTTAATGGTTTTTTTCTTATTAACTTTCCACAATATTTATGTAAAACATCTTATCAAACATTAAAAGCTGAAGAAAATACAGAAAATATGTAAAATTACAGCAAAAAACTGTATTTTTGAATTACGGAAAATTACTGTTACTTAATGTGCACGTTATTTAACGGTAATTTTCCGGCACCCCAGCTGCCGGAATTTTACCGTTTTTTTACGGGATTTTTTTTTACAGTGTAAGTAACAATAATTTGTAACTAATTCGAAACTTAATAGATAGCCAGTGCAGAGACTGTAAAATTGGAGTAATATGATCATATTTTCTTGACCTGGTAAAGACTGCATTTTGGTATACATTTAGCTTGTTTATTGAAGATGCAGGACAACCACCTAGTAGTGCATTACAATAGTCCAGTCTAGAGGTCATGAATGCATTAACTAGCTTTTCTGCATCAGAAACAGGTAACGTGTTTCATAGCTTGGCAATTTTTCTAAGATAGAAGAATGCTGTTTTGTAACATGGGAAATATGGTTTTCAAAAGACAAGTTGCTGTCTAATATAACACCCAGATTTTTTACTGTAGAGGAAGTAACTACATCCTTCTAGCTGCAAACTGTAATCCACGAGATTCTGTGTACTGTTTTTTGGTCCAGTAAGTAATATCTCTGTCTTATCCTAATTGAATAGGAGAAAATTATTGGTCATCTAGTCTTTTAAATTTTTAACACACTGTTAGCTTAGATAATTTAAAAGTTTCATGTGGTCTTGTTGATATATATAGTTGAGTATCATCAGCATAACAGTGGAAACTAATCCTGTATTTTCTAGTAATATTACCAAGAGGCAACATGTATATTGAAAATAGCAGAGGCCCTAGGACAGGTCATTGTGGCACTCCATATTTTACTGGTGATAAATGAGATGACTCCCCATTTAAATAAACAAGATGGTAGCGGACATCTAGGATCTAAACCATCTTAGAGCCTGCCCTTGAAAACCTGTATAGTTTTGTAATCGATCTATGAACATGTCATAATCGATGGTGTCGAACGCAGCACTAAGATCAAGTGAAACTGTCACGGTTGGTAAACCGTGATCTCTGGGTGTTTGCACTTTGTGGTGAAGTCTGAGTGTTTCGCGTCTGCACTGATTAGTTTGTGGGTGTCTCCATTAATTGTCATCAGCAGCAGCTGTCACTCATTACTCATCCCCTATATATTGGCTTGTCTCACGTCTTGTGTTTGTGAGATTGTTGTTGAATGTCATTTACCCTGTTTGTCAGCTTCAGTGTTGTCTGCGTTGGATGTCCACTCTACGCACTTTCCACTCAGCTACAAACACTTACCTTCGGCTCTATTCCCTGCAGTTCCTGTGCCAACCTCTCCGGCTGCCTTCTCACCGCCATCATCCGGATTCCTCACCTCCTCACCACCATCTTGGATTGTCGTCTTCCCAGCCTCATTGTTCCCATGTGTTTGTTTGTTTATTGTCATTAAAAACTGTTAACTCACATTTGTTTCCAGCCTTTCCTTCACCCCACCGTCACAGAACGGTAGTGTCATTTAAGTCTCTGCCTAAGGTCAAGTTATACTCTTTGTCTATTCCTGAGAGGGAGGCCATGGAGAAATACATTTCTGATTCCTTAGCCTCTGGGTTCATCCGTCCTTCCTCTTCTCCAGCGGGGGCGGGATTCTTTTTTGTGGTTAAGAAGGATGGTTCCCTGCGACCTTGCATTGATTACCAAGAGCTGAACAACATCACGATAAAGAACACCTATCCTTTACCAGTCATGTCTTCAGCTTTCGAGAGGTTGCAGGGAGCATCCATATACACAAAACTGCGATTTACGTAATGTTTATCATTTGGTCCGCATCAGGAAGGGGGATGAATGGAAAACCGCCTTTAATACCCCTAGAGGGCACTTTGAATACTATGATGCCGTTCGGGCTCTCCAACTCGCCCAGGGTTTTCCAAGCACTCGTTAATGACGTGTTGAGAGATATGGTAGATCAGTTTATATGTTTGACATACTGATTTTTTCTTCATCTCTCCAGGAACACGTTCAACACGTCAGACGAGTGCTCCAGAGGTTACTTGAGAATGGGCTTTTTGTCAAGGCGGAGAAATGCGTATTCCATGCACAGTCTGTTCCCTTCCTAGGATATAGTGTCTCATCCGAGGGAATATGTATGGACCCTGACAAGGTTAAGGCTGTGATAGATTGGCCATCCCCAGATTCCCGTAAGGCCCTACAGCAGGTTTCTGGGGTTCGCCAATTTCTATCGGGCTTTCATTCACAATTTCAGCCTACTAGCCTCACCTCTGACAGCTTTGACCTCCCCCAATACTCCGTTCAGGTGGTCGGACGCAGCTGTGGCTGCATTCGCTAACCTCAAGAGCTGCTTCGTTTCGGCTCCCATCCTTGTGGCCCCTGATCCCACACGGCAGTTTGTGTTGGAGGTCGACACGTCAGAGCTGGGGGTAGGAGCAGTGTTGTCCCAACGTGCTGCTTCAGACGATAAGGTACATCCTTGCACGTTTATCTCTCATCGAATATCTCCTGCTAAATGTAATTATGACATTGGCAATAGAGGGACCAGTATAAATAGACAGGATAATGACTATGAGAGTAAAGACACCTGAGTGCACTTAACAGGTGTGCAATTACCGTGATGAAGGAACAAGGCTTTGTGGGAAATGTAGTGCCTGTGGTGAGGTGCCTATGGGGAAGTGATACCACTAGTGGACACCCAGGGAAACACAGACCAGACACCATGACACATGCACAATACAAGGAAATGGTCTGTAACATCATCACTTTGAGGTACAATATCTATATCAGTAAGATTGATTCCATGCAATATAATTAAATCTAGTGTATGATTAAAACGATCGGTTGGCCAGTGACATTTTGCTTGACTCCAAAAGAATTTATTAGGTCAGTTAATGCAAGTCCTAATGCATCATTTGCGTTATAAACGTAAATATTAAAATCTCTGACAATTACAAGCGTGTACGTCTGCAGACTACAAGACGGGGGTGTAACTTGAAGTGGGCGTAACTTGAAGTAGGAGGCGTAACTTGAAGTTGTCCAAATCACACAGAACCACGCGAGACCTCAAAACGATAAGTTATTGGCAATATGGCGGCACAGAGTAGAGTATTGATTACGTTTTAAGGGAGGCAGGGGTTTTAGGCAGGATTTGATTCATGATGTGTGTGTAGATATTAATGTTAGGGGACAATGTGAGAGTGTACGTTTTAGTAGGAAAACGTATTATCTGACCCACACTCCGGAACAGAAGAGGGCGGTAATGCACCAATAAGCTGGATGCCAACCGCCGTTAAACTGGAAAGAAGACGAATATGACAGCTTGCTGTGAGAGACAACGGTGAGAATCTTATTTTTTTCCGAAATAATTATTTAAATTGAAGTGTATAAGTCATTTTCATACAGTGGTATTGTTTTTGGAGTTAATAATTTATTAAAACTAAGGCGTAAAGTAAGCAACATATAAGCAAAAGGTAAAAAGACGCTATCCCCAGGTATCACAGGCTCAGTCTGTCTGTGACCTACATAATATAGCATATTTGTGATTTAGCTGTAAACATGTTTTATAATGCATAACTAACAGCGGAGCTCCATTAAGTACACGACTCAATAGTAGATTTACATAAACTATATATACTTCTTGAAGACTAGTACTAAAATGTCTATTTATCATCTGACTGGATAATGTTTGATAAGTATTGTAGATGAGCACATCCAACAGAAAGGAAACAGGTGTCTGAGTGATATGTGTGTGTGATATTGTGTAGAATTCACTTTTGTCAACACTGCTATAGATGAATGTGAGTCATGTAAACAAACAAATCTACATAAAGTAACTAAACATAAGTTATCTATTTTATTTGTCCATTTGCAATATTGATAATTTAAGGAACATTTCTGTTGGATAAAAAGTGAGTTACATCAGTTATTAGTTCAACATGTAAATGCAGTATATCACAGATATATAACAGAGGAGACTGACTCTTGTCTGGATGTTACAGGGACAGATGAGACACATGTGTGTTTATCTGCTGTAGAGTAACTGATGAAGGAATGCTACCATCAAAGGATTTGTGTAAGTACACTACAAAAATAAATGAAACATTTTAAATCTTAAGTTGTATTTTATTTTAATGTAATTTTAAACAACTATTACACCTCCTTTCTTATTCTTGATTTCTGTGCATTTGCTGCAGATCTTTTGTGGTGGAGCAGGACCTGCAAGGAAAGGTGAAAAAGAGGGAAAACCTGAAACAAAAGAATAATGTAATGACTTTTTGTATTGTGTATTTTTGTAGGACATGAACATGTCTGTAGACTGGTGTGTGCACTGAGGATGGAGAAGACCACAGCATCATCCTGGAAATGATCGAGAGTCACAGATGAGATGCTCCATCACTCCAGCTCTTACCGTCTCATCAGGACCAGATGCTGCTGTGGTGTCTTCATCCTCAGTGACCCCAGAGCCAGTGAGAGCATCTAGAGAAAGACCACAAGACACTGAGCATGTGATTTTGGTAATGTTTGTTCAGCTGGTTAATGTTTAAACAATGAAGGCTGACTTTCAGAAGCTTCAAAGCATCATCAAAAAATGTGATGGAGCTTTTATCTGAAGTGATTGACAGTGCTCTTATAACAGGGGCCTACAATCCCCTGATCAACCTGGAGAAGAGAGCCTTGCTCAAGGACACACTGGTGTTCCTGTGGCCCAAGGGGTAGAGCATTGCGTTAGCAGTGCAAGGTTGTGGGTTCGAATACCAGGGAACACATGTTAGGTAAAAACTGTTAGTCTGAATGCACTGTAAGTCACTTTGGATAAATGTATAATTTATTTATATATTTGAACCACTTCAGTGGTTTAGCCCACTACAAAAGTAATAAATCATGTACTTGTAAACTCTGTGTAAATGTTTTTCAGGTAGTCGTGCTCATGGGGTGCAGGCACACGAAAGTTTGGAGCAGACACAGCAGTCAGATTGTCCTGCACGTGTTCCCCTGCTCTAGCTTCAAGGTTGTGTGGTTCAGAGAGCCGTCATCAAGGTCTTCCTCATCCTGTTGCTCAACGACATCCCCATTGAGAAGAGTGAGATTGTGAAGTGCAGCGGCAGAACTGTATCAGCTGTGTTCAGATGGCAGGAGGATGTTGGGTTCACCATCTGTAAATACTTGATTGTTAGAACAATAAGTTTGAATGAAGCTTTGTATCATGTGTTGTTGACTTGTGCATGTATGCATTTATTGTGATGCTAACTTTTATACATTATTTTAATCATTTAGACATATTTTTGGTTGTCAGTAAATAAAATATAAATATTTTATCCATTAATGTATTAATTGCTTGACTGAAAATGGATGTATTCACATCGACTGCATTTATTTAACTAGTGTATATATTCATGTATAGCTGTGTCACAAAATAAAATACATTTGGCTTCTTTTACTAAAATGCAATTTTAAGAAAAAAATATATATAATTATTGGTTGGCATTTATCGTTATTATTGCATGGTAAATGTTGGGGAGGGCAAAAGATGCAATTCATTATGGGGTAATGTTAATTTTCGAGTAGTAATACTTACATTTTTAGAGTATCAAATCAACAGTCTTCTCCAAAGATGAGATCTTCAAGCAGCTGAACGAAGTACCATTTGTGCAGATATTGCAGTCGCTGTGAGGTGTTTGTGCACCTGACCCACTTTTTTATTATTATTGCCAAATTATTACATAAAAGATCATGGTAAGAGGTTGTATCTGACAATAAACAATCATAATGCCATAAAACAGTAAATAAAAATTATTTAAAAAATATTCAAGAGATAACGATTTTGGGTTTTCTAATAAAAAACAAATGTTTTAAGGATAACACTTGATCACATTAGTGGAGTTATATATATATATATATATAAAAAATCAACAGTATTGGCTATACTACAATCACAAAATAAAAAGGCAGCCATTTCTGCAACGTTCTTCATTATCAAGATAATTACAAATACAATAATTAAACCTGTCACTTATATCTTTTACGTTTTTGTGCTTGTTATAACTTTGTAGGTCACATGATCAAGATAGCGGATGATGATATACAATTTGGATTCATACTTCATACATACGCATTTAGGCTGTAGAGTATAAACTCTTTTAGCGCTCCTTAAGTTAGTACTTATTGAAATTAAGTGCCTAATTAAAGGGTATGCGGTTTCGAACGCATCCCGACAAAATCTCGTTTTGAGGTCCCGCGTGGTTCTGTGTGATTTGAACAACTTCAAGTTACGCCTCCTACTTCAAGTTATGCCCACTTCAAGTTACGCCCCCGTCTTGCAGTCTGCAGACAGACCCTTCTCGACAATTAGCACTTATATTATCAATTATCAACTATTATTATCAACTGTAACCAAAAGGTCTGAGAGGAAATCTTCAAATTATTTTAGGAATTTTGTATACGGCCCTTGTGGTCTATACACAGTGGCCAGAGCAAGATATAAAATAGATTTATTTTGCATATCTGACAGTACAATAATACTAAACAATGTAACACCAAGTAAACTCTCTACTAATATGATATATTTTATCTCAAGAGGTAATTGTTACAATGATGACAGATTTTCAAGCCATTCAAGCCAAACATGTTCATTTAATATGATTTTCAGTCTTTGAAAAAAAAAAAAAAAAACAGTATATTAATAGTATGGATACTAGGAGCCTCTTGATGATTTTGATGATGATCTTTTTGTCCAAATCAATACTATATAGTAAATGCAGGCTCAAAATATGATTTATCCTATTGAGAAAGACATCTCAAGTCCTCTAGCATTCAATCGCATGAACCCGAGCAACACGATTCAAATCACAGGCAAAGAAATCAATGATCCACACAGCAGAGTAGCACAGTCTTTGCATGGAGAGTCATCCCAGCAGGGTCTCTATAGTGATTTTCCTTGGTAAATAAATACTCATTTGTGTCCATTGAATCCTTCATGGGGTTTCCAGCTTTGAAGTGACAGACAAATATTTGCATTTCTGTTTCTGTGTTACTTTGACCATGAATAATTCAGTCCAAACCAGATAATTTCCTATGATTGTTGTCAGTCATCTTCTCTAACTTGTCGTCTGAATTATTTATGTATGGAGAGGTGGGTGTACTGTGTAACGTGATTATATATATATATATATATATATATATATATATATATATATATATATATATATATATATATATATATATATAGCATATTTATGCCAGACAGATTCAGTTTCAAATAAAAATAAAAAAAAGGACTTAGATGAATGCAAATGTTCTTATCAACTGATAATTGAAAAAGGGAAAATCTGGTTAATGCTTGCTCTGAACAAAATTTTTTTGTGCATTTTGATATTTTTATTCATTTTTGCTAAGTAATTTCAATTAAGCGACCAATTTAAATTATCGGACAAATAGTTCCTCTTGTGAGTTAGTAAATCTGCTAATTTCACAGCAGTGTGATAGGCAAGAGTATCTTCCTCTTTCTCTGGATTTCAATCTAATGGCAAACAAATGTGATACACTCAATACGAGGTGTTATTAGTGATCAGGTCATTAAAGAGCCATTATTGTCCTTCTGCAATTTTGCATTAGTTTTCCTTCTGTTTGTTACAAGATTCAAAGCAGAAACAGAAACAAGTTTTTGAACTTTTGTATCCAGCAGAGGAGCATCTTGCTGTATATTTATATTATTGCATATTTTGATTCTGCTGTTCCTCCTGATGGATTGATTGTCTACAGTAGAACTGTAAATTTTTGTACTTTTCATTGCAGGGTAATGTACTGTAAAAATGACAGAAGCTGCACTGATGCTTCTGCTCAGAGAGACAGTTCAAGCCTGCACCTGTAACTGATGGAGATGGAAATGTTGGTGTACTACAACTTTGATATGATATACAACTAGCTTCCATTTTGCAGTATTAGAGTGCTTACAAAGTAGTGTATTTTCTTTTAAAATAAAGATCTGATATACAGGGCCGTGCACAGACCTTTTGAGGGGCATGTGCTGAAACTGAAAAAGGGCGCCCCCTCCCTTTTTTATATCAATTATATATATTCTCTTTTTTAGCTATTCTGTTTGGTTTTATAAGCTAATTTGTATTATTTGGTTAACATGATTATGAATAACATTGTGAAGAGGGGAAGGTGAGCAACAGGGCCGTGCACAGACCTTTTGAGGGGCATGTGCTGAAACTGAAAAAGGGCGCCCCCCTCCCTTTTTTATATCAATTATATATATTCTCTATTTTAGCTATTCTGTTTGGTTTTATAAGCTAATTTGTATTATTTGGTTAACATGATTATGAATGACATTGAGAAGAGGGGAAGGTGAGCAATGAGTAAAGTATTTTTGACACATTTTTTGAAATATAATTTAAAAAAACTCAATTCCAGATTATAAGAAACTATAGGCATACCGTTACTATAATATATCCAACATGTATCCGCCTACCTGGCAAAAATTTGATACTGTGGTGGACCAGGGATGTTGGTCTCTTGAAGGTCTCTTATTCACTACAATTTCCCTAAAATAAGCCAGCAATGAAAAAATAAATAAAAATAGTGTGAAAAGTACAGTTGCAGTGAAAAGCCTTTCTGAAGTATCACGTGACACTGAAGAGAACTGAACTGGAGTAATGATGCTGAAAATTCAGCTTTGATCACAAAAATAAATTACATTTTAAAATATATTCAAATAGAAAACAGTTATTTAAAATTGTCAAAATATTACACAATATTACTGTTTTTGCTGTATTTTGGATCAAATAAATGAAGCTTTGGAATGAATCATGAATTACATTCTGCACGATAAAATATAAAGATTTCACAGAGATCTTCTGTAACTTTTTTTTAGTTACTACTACATTACTACATGTGAGGACGAGCGGAGAGTATACCATAACATGATTAGCCTAAATGTTAATAAATTAAGTGTATCAGCAATCATAAATCAAAGAGGAAAATTTCTTAGAAATATATGTTATCAAGGTGACGAGGTACGAAACAGCGCGGGGGCGCACCTGTTATGTTTTTCGATGGTAAAAACAAATTATATGTTGTTGTATTACTTGTCAATATATAGTTTTTGACCAGCAAATGTGAATTCTTTTTTGTCCGTCATTAAAACGGCGACGTCGCCTGCCGCTGCCGGTGGAGCAGTCAATTCTGTTCCCATCGGGTTGCCAGGTCCGTGTAATAAACCCAACCAAATAGTTAATCAAACATTTTCCCAAAGTAGCCTAAATTCCGCGGATTTGGCAACATTCCCGCATGCAAATACACCAAACACACCTGGATGTAAGGAAAGCAAAAAGGGACAAATTTCTTGCTACACTGCAGCATAGTAAAATGATTCTCACACTCCTGTTTATGTTCTTTTTTATTATTATTCATCTTGCAGTTGTTCCATTATTTTTGTCTTATGTTTTTACATTTCAAGTTGAAAAACCTCTCGTCCTAAATTTATTTGACTTGCCGTATGTCCAGTCACGCTTCTTGCGCACGCTAGTTCTGATCGTACGTATAGTAACTCGGCAACTACGCAACAATTGTAGTATTTTTGCGTAAAGGGGAACAGACATTCCGAGGGGAACAGAATCGACTGCTACACCGGCATCACATTACATTTTCATCTACAGGTTACAAACTAGTTTTTGTAACGTTAGCTATATAGACGGAGCGCTCAGTTTTTCCTGTGGTAAAATGAATTTGGCCTAAATCGCATTTTAGAAAAGATGAAATGCGACTATCTGCACAGGCTATTTAAGTGTTGGCTATGACTAGATGGCAAAATGCTAGCCCTCTCGCTCTCTCAGGTGACGTCCCACATGTCTCAGTCAGTGAGTCAGTCAGACATCAAATAAATAAAATTTGAGCCTTTATAGACATAGTGTTTAGTTGTACTTATTCAAACAACAAGATATTTATTTACCCTTCGTAAAACTTTGTTCAGCTCAGCTGTTGCTGTGCGGCTGCTGTGGAACTTCAGTTGATTCAATGAATATAGAGGGGGCGGAGTTATCAGCTTACTGACAGCTTGAGGATCGAATAAGATTTACACAAGCTTGTTTTAAGAACTTTCATTTGCTAAATATTTGTAAAACAGACAGACAAACTTAAAGGGTGACCAATAGCATTGATAAAAAAAAAAAAAAAAATACACCACCAAAAAAAGGGCACTTCCGAGTGTAAGGGCAAAAAGGGCATGTGCTCTGCACAGGTTGAGCCCTACCTATGCACGTGCCTGCTGATATATATATATTAACATATAACATATTCATAAAAGGCTCCTGAAAAAATAAATAAATAAATAAAGTCTTTACAGCAGCTGATAAGAATCATAAATGTATCTTGAACAGCAGATCATCATATTAAAATGATTTCTGAAGGATCACATGGGCAACATGTTATAACTAATTATAAATATTTGGATTAGCTAAGGGAATTGATATTAGAATCAACAAACCAGTTCACCCAATAAAGGCCCGTTGTTAATTGTTTATTAATTCTTAGAAATGTTTATTTCTAGGGTATGGGAATTAACGTCCTTATTGTATAATACTACCCGCCGCATGTAGCCAAAATCTGCATGATTGGGAACTCCAGTTATGATCAAAACAACATCCAACGGTGTGATGCAAATGAGACGTTATTAACTAATTAAACACTTAAAGGGATAATACATGATTTTAAGTATATATTTAAAGTTTTCCTTGCATTTTTCCTTTCTAAAATACTTTTTTTGGCCTTCCAAAAGAAGACACAAATGGAAATACAACTTCTCGGCTCGGTGTTCATCTTCAGTTCTCTCTTTACAGCAGTTCAGTCAGTGTACTGTTTGAGTAAATGAATTACCCTGGGATATTGGTTTGTTTGAACTCAGAGGGAGTGTCATAAAATATCTTAAACAGTCTTCCAAAGATAAACAGATTTATCATGGGTTTGGAACGACATGAGGGAGTTATTAATAAACCTTTAAGTTCTGTATCAGGTACAAAATATCATTATTTACCTATTAGCCCCTACATGGTTTAGCTCCTGTGTACCTAACTAGCCTTCTATCACACTACAATCCATCACACTCCCTAAGGTCCCAAAGCACTGGATTTTTGGTAGTTCCTAGGATAGCAAAATCCACTAAAGGAGGTAGAGCTTTTTCACAGTTGGCTCCCAAACTCTGTAATAGCTTTCCTAATAATATCCAGGGTTCAGAGACAATCTCTCTGTTTAAATCTAGATTAAAGACACATCTCTTTCACCAAACATTCAAATAATGAATCTCATAATTTGTTACTGCGGTTAAATCTGATCATATGCACATTATTATACTTTAGCTTGGATAAACTAATTAATTGTACTTGTTTGGAACAGCAACTACGCTAATCCTGTCTCTATTTGCTTCTATGTTTTTTTTTTTTTTTTTTTTTTTTTTTTTTTTCATGGGTAACTAGGATTTAAACAAGCTTCTGTCTTGATCCAGAAAACCTGAGAAGAGATGATGTCACCCACTCAGAGGACCTCAGAGGATGCTAATCTTGAAACAAACAATTTACAGAACTACCAAATTTTGCTGTAAGTGTGATTGCATCATATAATAATTGTTGTCAATAGTGATAATCGTCTGTTTGATTATGTCTTTAATTGAAACTGTCTCTCACCTCACCCTCAAATATATCAGAGCACTAGCCTGTGGTCCTCTGCTCATGGCAGAGAAAAGGATAGAGTAGTGATAAAGGGGACTGCTTCTTTCCCTTTAAGAAAGGAGAGACGCGATCGCAGTATTGCTATAGTCATGCATGTAGTCCGGGCATGAACCATCCATGAACGCATCTTTAGCATGCTGAATGCCCAAACACGGAAGATCAGAAGATAGGAAACCACCACATCCGGAAGAACACGGACGAAGTTGCATTTTTAAAAAGAAACAAATCATCCATGATATGCTCTTTTAGGAAATCTGCTCCTTTAGTTGAAGCGCCCAGAGGAATTGCTGAAAGGGTGTACACAGCACACAGCAGATGAATGCCTTTGTGAAGTATAACAGCTTTTGACAGCTCCAAAGAAAAATTCTGAGGAGTAGATGCACCTGTTGCCTATTATTACTCGTATGCATGGGAAGTGGCTCAGCTATGCAATATATATATATATATATATATATATATATATATATATATATATATATATATATATATATATATGCATTATTCACCATAGCAACCACACAGCAACATGCTAAAGATCATGCAGAAATTCTTAGCAACCTCCATAGCTGTCACGATCATTACATAGAGTGCCCATGAACTTTTGTAGAGGGCACTCCAATCAGGACAATTCCACATTAACCACCAGATGTCACCCGGACTCTAGCACCTCTTATCTGTTGCACCACACCCTAACTACATTTCCCATGAGTCTCTGCATCACAATCACCCTGCCACACCTGCACATCATTCCTCAGTCAATCTCCTTGCCACACCTGCACCTCATTTACACACACATATAAGCAGCACACTCACTCTCACTCTCTGCGAAGTCTTGATTTGCTGTGACTGTCATTTCCGAGCGTTTTCTTTGTGTTTGATCTCTCTGTACCTGACCTTTGGATTGTTTTTACCGATTCTGATTGCCTCTGCTGCCTGCCCCCGACTTCCGCTTGTTCCTGTTTTCGATTCTGGTTATCCCTATATACCTGACGCCGTTGCTGATCATTGCCTGTCTGACCATTCTCATTAAAAGTTCTGCGCATGGATCCGAACCTCTCTGTCTCATCATTACAATAGCATTGCTCAATTGTTATTTTTATGATAAATAAATAAATAATCTAATTAAACTGCTTCTTCTGTTATTGACAAACTTGGTGCAAACATGTGAAAATATTTCCATCCTCTTTTGCTCTTGCTTCCTGGTAGTGCTTTAGCACTGTTCAGTGACAAAGGTAAGCACATATACAGCCTCCCCATGTTTCAACAATCCATCTTACCTGTCAAACAGGTAATCTTGTCTCCCCTCAGTCAGAATCCTTCTTGATATTTTACATACGAGCGCTGGCTGATAAATGCTGTGGTTTAACTTTGAAACTTTTGATTACAACCCCCTCAAAGACCTGCATTATGAGCAGAAGCCAAGATGGAATATGCACTCTCAGCCTGGCTGTAATATCCAGAAGTGATGTGTTTGTTATCCCTCAGTACCTCTTTATATGATTTATGACTGACTGATAAATGAAACATATATGTGAGCTCTCGTCTTATTGAAGTAAAGTTAGGTCTAGAGACTTTTGGCCAGATGGTTATTGTGTGCTTTGTGGTAAGGCTTTTTACATAAAAACTGTGGTTTATTCCAGCATTTCTGGGAAAATACCATAGTGGAGGCCAAAGAGACTGAGAGAGTTAGAATTATGTACTAATGCATTTAACTTTATACATCTGACCGATGCTGTAAGGCCTTCTTTTAGACAGTATTTCAAATTCAGTTCCCATTCAGTCATCTACACTAATATTTACCTATGTTTTATTGAAATATAGCTATGTTATTTCATGTTGCAAAGTATTTCTCCCACAGTGAAGAATCGGTTGACTTTGTCATATCTAGGAATTATTGCGGGGTCAAGGGGAGGTTATTTATTTATTTTCACATTCAAACATGTGCATATGTGGGGGAGCACAATGCCGTTCCTCCTACAGGTCTTGTAACAATATCTATATAAGAATTGCATTAATTAGCATAGGTAGACAGCTTAATATTGTAGAATTTTTATAGACTTTTATATTTCAAAATACAATAGATCGTGCAATGAAATCCATCACATATACAGTCAAGAATGAACATATATAACTGGCGTTAATTATTTCATTTACACAATGTTTAACTCATTTTCTTTCCTAAAATGCTGTTGTGTTTAGAATTACTTTAATAAATATCAGTTAGAAATAGCTCGCAGCTGTGTGTGCACAAAAGGTTTCAGATTTATGAAACCACGCATACGCCAGAACCTCCACCCTGACTCCTCCCTGAAATCACCATATATGGAGCTTGCAACACGCCTAGTTTTACTATGCATAACCTCGTCTGCACATAGTTTCTATGCATTTTCCCACCCACATGACACCATTTGTAACACCGTCAAAGGTACAAGACATTAAGGAAATATGAGATACAGAGTATAAATGCCATTTGTGCAATACATATACATTTTTATTGCTAAAAATTATCCTGTATCCTTATGTTTTAGAATAAGTATATCACAATATCCATTAAAATAAATAATAATAATTTAGAATATAGTTTATCTTATTCATTTCCACTAGTCCAATAGTTTAATGCAGTTTTGCTCATAATGTGAACATCTTTTAATTATTTTTAGTGGGAAAATTTTGGTCTATTTTTATTTGTGTAAACACAATTATCTGACTCTGCGCGTCACAAATTATTTTAAAAAGGAAACGTGCAAATCTTGCTGTTTACTTCAAACACAAATGGTATTTTTCATAATGTTGTGGAGATCCCTTCACATGACATCATCATGTCCGTGCAACTGTGGTTGTACAGTAAGCTATAAAATCATTGGTCCTATTCAAACAGGACAATAGACATTCCACCGAATCCAGCAGTGTCCACCATAATATCGAGGTGTGCATCATTGATAATTTTTTCTCACTAAAAATATTTTTCTCCTAACACGAGATATGCAGTTTACTTTAAAGATAAATTATTCTGTACATAAAGCACCCCTTGTTGTCATTAAAAAATAACAAACCACAGGAAAAATAATCAAGTGCATCCACTACAAATAGGCTATGTCTAAATTCATATATTTTTTTTTCAACTTCTGAGTAATGACTTGTAAAGATCATGTAATTTCAGTCCTTATCTCCGTTAACGAGTTGTAACGAGTATGTTTACAATGTAAATGTATACGATGAAATAGAAACTAGAAAAGTTTGAAATTGTTATTTACTTCATTACTATTCTCCCAGCAGGAAAACAAAATAAAGTCTGTACGCATGGGTCTGAGAGATTGCGTGCAGGTGTACAAATTTTCCCTTCAAGTTTATTTTTCATAAATCCCTGTAAGGAGAAGCTGTAAGGTTTGTGGGACAGTGACTGTAATGTATTTGACTGTAACTGTATGCTGAGTTGGACTTTTTCAATTTTGGAGATTTTTCATTCACAACAGGAAATGCCCTATAACTGTAGCCATTTAATGTGATTAGCCACAGCATGTGACTTAAATAATTTAATGCATAATTTCAATGCCTTACTAAAGATGTTGTAGATGTCACACTCTCTTACTGTCCTCACTGGAATGGGAAGAGAGGTGGACATTAGAAATAAGCATACAAAAGAGGACAAAGGAGGAGATTCCTTGGACATGAGAGCTTTAGCATGCTAGAGTAAATTCTATTACACTCTGAGTGCTCAGTAGCTCTTGAGGTGTAATTGGAGCTGAGCCCTTATAAATCTAAGGCCGGCAGTTAAGGAGGGTGATGTGTTTTCGAAAACATCATTTACAAAACTCTCTGTAGATTTCATCCCTAAAAGTCTATGTAGGAATAAAAGCTAGATTTAGCATATATATGCACAAAAGTGTGCGTCAGAATATGTGCAAAAAATATCTTTATAGATTCCTATCAGAGGAAGATCTCCACCTCGACTCCTCCCCAAAATCACCATATATGGAGTTTACAACGACTAGTTTTACTATGCATAACCTCATCTGCATATAATTTCCATGCAAATTCCCATGCACATGACACCATGTTTAACACCAAGACATTAAGGAAAGATGAGATACAGACTAAATTTGTGCCAGTATACTATATATACTGTATACTCTCATTCCGGCGTAATAATCAAGGAACGTGGCTGCCATACAATGGGTGCTGCCGGAACAGTGATGTTACGCAGCACCTGAGACTAGTCCCCAGCAACGATGCTATTGTTGCAACTACACAAACTGTACTGGCCAAGAAAATCTCAACTTTTTATTTGATGTCAGTCTGAGCACACGTGGTACCTACAAAAGAGTCAAGTTTTAAATAGGAAAAATAAAGAAACTCTTTTGTCGTTTTTAGATAGATGCTAGCGGTCTAATCAGATTCAATGATCTACTGTAAGCTAAGCTAAAAATGCTACCGCCAGACCCCAGAGATCAGCTGAATGGATACGAAAACAGGCAAACTCAACTTTTTTCAATCTAGGGGAGCTTAAAAATGTGCTTATTTTCAAAAAAAGAAAGAAAAAAAAGAAAGAAAAGGGGAGTGTTCCTTTAAGGTGTAAATGAGGCATTTTTGGTCAGTGAAAGCCAATCAAAGTCAGGTACTCTTACATTGACTCATAACATTAAATATGGACAGGTTCCAGCCAGTGTGCTTTGTGTTTTTTTTTTTTTTTTTTTACAAATGGCATATGATATTACATTGCAAAGATGTTCCACCAGTGTCTATATTTTTATCAGTTAAAACCTAAAAAAAATTATGAAAATTACCTTTCTTTGTTAATATTATTATTATAGGTTTTATTTCTTAATTCTGCTTTCTTTTGTTGTGTGCTTTTGTCATTATTATTATTTTTATTATTATTATTGTAGATTTAAGCTACAATTTATTAAACTTTATAAAATATTGTATTTCAGTTAATGGTTTTAGTTTTAGCTAACTATCTGTGAAGGATGTTGTGACGAGTCAATATTATTTATTGTTTTAGCACCCAAAACTATTAATTTATTTATTTATTTTTCCTGTTTCATATTTTGTAAATTAATACACTGACATTCATACATAGGTGTGACTTCAGTTGCCATACTTCTAGGGGTCACATTATGTGTGTGTTTTTTTTATTTAAATTTATTTAATTATTCCTATGTCTAGTATTTATATATGCATTCACATATATTTAGTTTTATTGAGTCTGGTCATAGAATGAGAAAACATGTTGATGGTCACAATAGTGACCGGTGGGATAACAGTGAATAGGTATAATTAATAATTATTATAATAATAATTAATTATGCAAAATAGAACTACACTGTAGGATATTAGTTAAATGGGTCCTTATACTGCATACAAAAGGGGGGAAAATAGCTTATTTTACCGAATTACACTGCCCTCTATGGGTCTCTCTCTCTCTCTCTCTCTCTCTCTCTCTCTCTCTCTCTCTCTCTCTCTCTCTCTCTCTGCCTTTTCTTTCTTCCTCCTCTCTCTCTCTCTCCGATTGTCTTACCATGGCCATCACCCTTCAATTATGCTGTTGCGTAAAATAAGATAGAGAGGGCAGTGTGCGAGCAACATATTGTGCACGATGCTCTTATTTTAAGTCCTCTCATGAATATTGTACCCTGCCCCAAATTCACAATTGATCTGACGACAGTACAGCAACAGTGAGCCAATGGAAATCCAAGTTACACTAGTTGAACCACTAGTTAAGATGGCAACACATCTCCAAAGACGGATTTATGGGAACCTCTTGCCAAAATAATAATAATAATAATAATAATAATAATAATAATAATAATAATAATTATTATTATTATAGTAATAATAATAATTATTATTATTATTATAATAATAACATTAAAAAAATAAAATAAAACGGACAAAACTGCATTGGAGGAACCAGATATCAGCGAAGAAATCACATGTACATCCGGCAGTATACAACGCGATACCAGCCGTACCACTCTCAAGCGTCTTGGGGATGCCTACTTTGGCCGTCTATTTCTGAGAATAAAGGATAGACTGCCTTGCTTGTGGATACATTTTGTTTAAAATGGACATTGCACTGGTTGGATTTTGCCAGGGAATGGCGATGCACATCAAGATAAATTCCTAAACTTATGCTGTTCCTTTTTTTCAGCCCGCTGACAGTCACGTTTCCAGGAGAGTTTGTGATACCCGAGCTAATCACGAACCATTTCACGGATTATTATACAGTCGAGCTAAAGAGGGACCGGTGTCTTCAAGGTTATGGATTTGCCGTGCTCATGATGCTTTCGAATTGACCACGTTTAAGCGGGTAAGAAACATGGATTGTCTTTCAAAGCAAAGCAAGCAATCGCACACGAAGCCCTGTTTTGCTGCGGCTGGAGCTGTCCGTGGTGCTGAAACACAGTTATTGCGCTGGTATTGACAACTGCTTCTTGAACAATTGTGTCGGCTTGTGAACTATTCGGTTATGAATGCGGTACACAACTTCATATGTGCTTCACAAGCTCGCGGCACTAAATTTATGAGCCTCAGTTATGAGGCATTACGCGTTGCTTTGGAAAGATCGGCTTGGGTCCGCGATGAATGAGCTGTTTTGTGATGAATCTCTTTTAGTTAAATTGTTGTTTACTTATTTATTGTTTGTATTCAATTTCTACACAGTCAACATGACCAGTGTAGACTGTGGATCATATTATAGCGCATCAGACTCAAGTGTTGTATCTACGTGTGTGTGTGTGTGTGTGTGTGTGCGTGTGCGTCTAATTGTGTGTTTATGGGGTGAGGGGGGGGGGGGGGTGTTTCGCATGAATACAAATGCTTCTACACAACAAAATGTTTTAATATAGTATTGTTTCCATAAAGATAGAATCGTGATTTAATAGATGACGTCGCGTTTTGCTTTTAATCAACTCGCGTCTTTCTCGCCTGAGAGATGAGCTGTGACTGTCACATACAGCATCAAATAGAGAAATTCAATGTAAACACCTCTGTGAAACGTATATGTGTCTTGCACTCCGAGGCTTAACTTCGTTACTCGTTAAGAGTTTATAAAAACTGGAGTAGTCGGATATGTGGGGTGAGTACGAAAAAAAATGCATAAGGGTCTCTGGTTTGAAACAAAAATGACTTTTAATATATTTTAAAACGATTTGTGTAAATATAGTTAAAAATTATATGTGTATGTGGACATCTGTCTCGTTAAGCGGCAGATGCTCAAGTTGGAAACAATAGAGATGTGTCTATTTGTTCAGTGAACGAGCAGCTGGCTTTACGTGTTGTATCTTTGAGTTGAAATGCCTCCGGTTTATATCTTGGAAATACATTCCCAAATTTCGTATGAAAAGTTTTTTTTTTTTTTTTTTTTTTTTTGCCAATCGATGTTACTTTAAATTTCAAAGGAGCGAGAACGTTTTCTCTCTTTTTTGTTTTTAGAAATGCCGTGATCAAATGTGGTTGTATTTGAAATATAATGATAATTACATAATACACATGATGTATTGTATTGAATAAACAATGCATTTGCTAGGGGGCATTGATAAAGTTTGGTGTGAGAATATTCTGATATTTTTAAACACAGACAGCACTACAAATTATATTTAATCAATTTAAGACCCCTTGCAATGCAAAATTTAGGCTAAAGAACAGCGCACATCGCTTATTTATACCAGTATCTGCTTTTGCATTGACTAGGAACAATTTGCTTTACATAAATGGGAAGTATCCTGCACATTTTAACTGAAATATTCCCATAACATAATGGTCCAGCATATGTAGTTTTCAAATGCAGAGAGTGCATGTTCATGTAACAGACATTCATCACGTCTTTTCCTTTTCTAGATGACACCCCAAACTACAACTGCACTACCGTGAGCTGGGTCATTCCTGCAAAAGAAAATGAATATCTGGATACTGAAAATATTATTGCTGGTTGCCACATCTCTGAGTCTGATTGAGATGTATGACAATTATGGAGAGATCTGTAAGAATCTGTGCACTTGCGAGGAGAAGGAAGGCATTCTGACGGTCAGTTGTGAGAACAAGGGCATTGTGAGACTGTCGGAAATAAGCCCAGTGCATTTTTCTATATACCATCTTTTGCTGACAGGTAATTTGCTAAAAAAACTATCTGTCAATGACTTCATCAACTATACAGGAGTTACCATTTTGCATTTAGGTAATAATGACTTATCTGAGGTGGAGAGCGGGGCATTCAATGGACTCCAGGGATTAAAGAGATTACATCTGAACAATAACAAAATAGACATTATTAGGGATGACACTTTTGTCGGACTTGAGAGCCTTGAATATCTTCAGATAGACTATAATTTTATTAGCACTATTGAACCTAATTCTTTGAGCAGGCTTCATCAACTGACTGTGCTGATTCTCAATGACAACTTGTTGTCCTCTCTGCCCACAAACATTTTCCGAAATGTGCCCTTGACACACCTGGATCTTAGGGGCAACCGCTTAAAAATGTTCCCTTATATTGGCCTTTTGGAGCATATGGATAAAGTAGTGGAATTACAGCTTGAGGAAAATCCTTGGAATTGTTCTTGTGAGCTTATTGCGCTTAAGGCTTGGCTGGAGAGCATCGCCTACACAGCTCTGGTGGGGGAGGTGGTTTGTGAGACTCCTTTCAGGCTCCATGGCAGGGATCTGGACGAGGTCTCAAAGCAGGAGCTGTGTCCCAGAAGGGCCATATCAGAGTATGAGATGCGCCCTCCACCCCCACTCAGCACCAGCAGCTATTTCCAGACCACGCCAGTGGCCGTGACATCATCAGCCACATCTTCAGCTGTCCTGCGATCCTCATCTAGGCCAACCAAAGGCACTCGCCAATCCAGCAAAACCAAGTCCAAGCCTACTTCTCGAATCCCAGCAATCCCCTACAACTACGGGCCCATCATTGCTTTTCAGACCAAATCTCCTGTGCCTTTGGACTGCCCAACCACCTGTACATGCAATCTGCAAATCTCTGACCTGGGGCTAAATGTCAACTGCCAGGAAAGGAAGATAGAAAACATATCAGATCTGAAGCCCAAGCCATACAATCCTAAAAAGATGTACCTCACAGGGAATTACATCCCTGTCGTACGTAGATCTGACTTTGTGGAATCTGAGGGACTGGATTTATTGCACCTGGGAAACAATCGGATAGCACTCATACATGACAGAGCCTTTGGGGATTTAATTAACCTACGAAGGCTGTACTTGAATGGCAATTTAATTGACAGACTCACAGCAGATATGTTTTTTGGGCTAAAAAGTCTGCAGTACTTATATTTAGAATATAATAAGATTCGAGAGATTGTAGGTGGCACCTTCCGCTTTGTGCCCAACCTTCAGCTACTTTTCCTCAATAACAATCTTTTAAAAACATTGCCAGGAGACATCTTCTCTAGTCTGCCTCTCTCCCGCCTCAACCTTCGCAGCAACCACTTTCAAAACCTGCCTGTGAGTGGAGTTCTGGACCAGCTGAAATCCCTGGTTCAGATTGACCTGTTCGAGAACCCTTGGGATTGCTCCTGTGATGTGGTTGGCATGAAAATCTGGTTGGAGCAGCTGAACACTGGAACAGTGGTCAATGATGTCAAATGTGTGACTCCCAAGCAGCTTGCAGGACAGGATATGCGGGTCATCCCTTCTGAGCAGTTATGTCCAGATTACTCTGACATCATTGTTTCCACCGTGGTTCCTTCTGAGGAGCCTTCAGCAGAGAGAATCACCACAACGGAGACACCCCAGAGGTTTAACACCCCTTCCAGTAATGTTCCTTTGTCTGTCCTCATTCTAAGCCTCCTTCTTGTTTTCATTATGTCTGTCTTTGTGGCAGCCGGCCTATTTGTGGTGGTGATGAAGAGGCGTAAAAAGTCTCAGAGTGACCGTACCAGCACAAACAATTCAGACGTGAGTTCCTTCAACCTGCAGTACAATCTCTATAGCAATCGCTCTGTCCCCAAGGTCAAGGCTCCAGCAGGTCACGTCTATGAGTACATCCCACATCCGTTAGGTCACATGTGCAAAAACCCAATCTACAGGTCCCGGGAAGCTAATGCTGTGGAGGACTACCCCGATCTTCATGAACTCAAGGTCACCTACAGGAGCATTGCTGAGCAGGACCAGGAGGTCACTTTGAGGAGCCCCAATTACACAGTGAGCACCATTGAGCCTCGTGAGCAGCCATCCCCCATTCAGGATGCAGAACACTTCTTCAGAGGGATCCTGGAGCCGGATAAATCCTTATCGTCATCGGGCAGCAGGTTTGAATATAAGTACACTGGGCCTGTCCCGTACACATACCAACAAAACTTCGACGTCAGACGACAGTTCTTACATCCTGAAGGAATACGAGAGACTTTGCTATATGGTACAGCACCAAATACTGTTTTCCTGGAGCCTAACAGAAATGAATATTTGGAACTAAAGGCAAAACTTCAAATAGAGCCGGACTACCTCGAAGTTCTTGAGAAACAGACAACACAGAGCCAGTTTTAAATCTTGGTCTATCTATAAATGCAGTATAAGCATTTACCCGTTAAACGGAATCAAACTGGAGTGTGCCGTGGCACAATATACACCAACTTAAAAGAAGAAAAAAAAAATCCAAAACCTACAGAGGGGTGTGCCAAACTATGTTACATTTTAATTTCTGAACCACATGGCATTACAGAAATGACTAAGAATTATAATAAATAAACAGAGCTTGCGGAACTTGGATGAAAGCACGAGTTGTGATATAAAACTGGCAATCCAAAATCTATTTTTTTAAGTCAATAATTGAATACACATAAATCTAAATGTACAGGTTAATCGCACCCAAATACATTTTCAGGGATATAATCATACAGATATAGTGAATTTAATGGGGTCAGGGAGGGGTTTCACATACAAGAATGAAAAAAGAAAAGAAAAAAAAAAAAACACCTACTGACAGAAACACTATACAGCAGCGCGTCCAATCGAGCAGGACAATTTCTCTGCTTTAGTCTGTAAGTAAGTACTGTATTTATTGGTATACTCTCTGCCATATATTTTCAAAATTTTTTTCACTGCTCATAAATATTATATGTGTCATGTCTCATGATTCTCTGTAAGAACATTTTGTTTGTAGTTTCAGATCACTTACTGCAGCTTGCATTGTACAAGTAGCTTTTTTTCAGCAGTGGCACACCCCAATGTCGAAGAGAAACTTTGCATTATTTAGTGATTTTAAAGATAAAGTGTCTTTGTATGCTGTCTGCACTTTTTTGGAAGATGAAAGGCCACAGGATCTTCCCTGCTAACATTAGAATATATATTATATATTAAAAATGAATATGTGTATTCATTCTTAATATGTATTTTTAATATGTTATATCAAAATTCATGAATAATAATTGAAGTAATAATTATGTTGTGTAATACTGATATTTTAATGTTACACCTATTTTTATACAAGCATTCGCAAATCTCTTACCCTTATCGTTTTCATTGTTTTGATTGCTTTACACTTATTGCACTATATTGACCAAAATATGTTTCTGTCATCAATAAATATGATGTCCAGTTCTTATAGATATTTGTTGGAAATGAAAAGCAGCTTGATTACAGCTTTCACCAGGTAACCAGCAATTGCAAACCCACTGTAAGTTCACAGGAGTTCATTCAATAGCTCAAATCAATACACTAAGCCTGGTACTCGTTGAACCTCTCAACTCAGGTAGATTGTATATATTTGTTCTGCTCGCAAACCCCTTATTCTTCAAACAGGAGAGTGGGACACACAATATGGTGCTAAATAGGCTTAACTATTCTTATTGTGTGGAAAACAACAAGAAATCAATAATAACTATTCTGCTCTGCTAATAATAGAGGTAAACTACTATTACCAACAGGTGAAATTATATCATTCTAGCAGTATACAAGCAGATGACTTCAAAATGAGGGTTTGTATTAAACGATCGGAAAATGCTTTTGGAGATTGCTAGTTGTTTAGAAGCCCTTGGATCAATGGATTATTTGAATGTTACTTTGATCTTTAGAGGTGCTTTAAAATAACTTCACCATTTGCCCTCTGTACCATGACGGACTTAAATATTGGTACAGCTGTATCTGCCGGTGGATTGTAAATTGCTGTGTCGAGTGTTGGGAGGGAAGCTGACCCAGCCCTCTACTCAATGATAAAGAGGTCTGCTTTGTACCCAGTGCCTCACTAGGCTCAAGGGTCCTATTCCACTTTGAGCCTGATGTGGATCTTTTTATAGCTGTGGAAGATGAAGGCTGCATCTGAGGATGAGGGGGCGTGAAAAAGTTGGGTAACCTGACAACTTGTCTTTATAAGCTGAAAGGGGTCAGACACAATGTTGTAAAGCCACGCAGGGGATATTATGAGAGGACCGACCTTGTCATATTGTTACATACTGATGTGCTGCTGAGGGATGTTCATGTAATTAATAATGTGCAAGGGTTGATTGTCAGGACTGTGCTTTTTTTATTTTATTTGAATGCTTAACTCTGTAAACTTATTTTCATGTTTTGGGTTTTTATGTTGCTTGTTTCTTTGTATTTTTTAATTCCAGAAAATCTGGATTAGCAGGCATGAATAAAACTTCACTCCTGGCTCTACAGCAAGAAAACTTCATTTTCATCCATCTGCATCAAGGATATTGTGCAACAAAAGGGTCAAACGCCAGGGGTGTCATTTTTCTAAGGTTGTCAAAATACCGCAATTGTTACTATGGCAAGTTTAGGATGCATTTCTGTGCAATATGGTAAAGCATGTTCCCAGCCCCATCACCAAAATTATCTACATTTTAATGCATGCTCATTCCTCGTACCATTAGCTGATATTGTTTTTGGATATTAGCTAATGTGCGCTCTGAACCAAAAGGTTTGAACAGTGAGGGCTGCATTACTAGTTTTGGTGGCTCAAAAGTAAGACGAAGAAATCAGTTGCATTTTCCATATCTACAAATCGCAAATGATGCCTCTTAATCAGCGTAATGGGTTTTGGAGGGGCTGTCAGGGGACACTACGATGTTTCATTTCCCCACTGATTATTTCACTTATCCTTTTTTTTTGGGGGGGGGGGTGCAGTATAAAGGACCAGGGAGGGAGATGGCATGCGACTGACGGCATTTGCAATTGAGTTCAAGGAGCTTTGGCTAATTGAGAAGGCAGCGATGATATCTGACAGGCACCAATGAGTCTGTTGATTAGTTTAATCATGGTATTTAATAGAACTCCTTGAGCCATGGGGAAACGTTAAAGTGCGATGATTTTGCAGGTTGGGAGTCATTTAAGCCCCTGTAACGATGCTGGTTTGCCATCTGGCCTGGAGATGATCAAATTTGATCTTGTTTGATATGTATTGCAGATTTGTTTACACACCCTATTTTTTTATATTTTTTATACTATTATTATTATTTATTTATTTTTTTCAAAGGTTTAGTCATTTATTTGCGCATTTCCTTTTTTGATTTGTGCCCTTGCTGAATTATTTGGCTCTGTGTGTGGGTCTTTTTAAGCAGATTAATCATATGTTTTGCATTACATGCATCTAAGCAGGTCTGTCACTGTTGTACAGTGTTGTTTGCGTCTCTGATTTTATTATTATTATATATATATATATATATATATATATATATATATATATATATATATATATATATATATAAATATATATATATATATACACACACACACACACACACACACACACACACACACACATGTTTGTTTTTGTGAAAAGTGTGGACATCCCATAGGCGTAATGGTTTTTATAATGTAGAAACTATATATTCTATCGCCCTTCACCAACCCTAACCCTCACAGGAAACTTTGTGCTTTTTTACTTTCTCAAAAAAAAACTCATTCTGTATGATTTATAATCGTTTTGAAAAATGAGGACATGGGTTATGTCCTCATAAGTCATCCTCTCCTTTTAATACCTGTGTCATACCCATGTCATTATACGAAGTTTGTCCTGATATGTCACAAAAACATGCCATTTATTGGAAACCAGTAAATGTAATGTGATACATAAATGATCTCTGTTAAGGATCAGGTATGATTTCTGCTCTTATAGCTATTATCAGTTATTTCCTTCTGTTTATATATTCATATTTTCAAAATGCATTTATAAGCATAAATATATTCATTTGTTATTTAATTTATTATTATTATTATTATTATTTTATTTTATTTTATTTTTTTATTTTTTTATTTTTTTATTATGGCTAGCTATGGAACAAGCAATATTCAATTATTTAATATGCAAAGTCGAAAGATTCATTGGTTGACTGATTGATTAATTAATTCATAAATGCATTGATTTATTCATTCATTTTTTTTAATATATTTTCTTTTCTACTTTTGATGATACACATATAAGCCTGATTATTGTGTATTTAAAAAAACATTCACTTATTTTCACACAAAAATCTATTATTTGTATCCGTATGACTGACATATGTCTTTCATCAAGTTTATTTGTTTATGTGAATATGTGAAATGGATACATATTGTATAAGCAATTCAAATACGTTTTAGATGTAGACCTTTAATGACTGTACTTTAATTTTATGAAATATCCAGTTATATTCAAGATATTGTTCTGCTGGACCTCTTTCGGCATGCGGCTGAGGTTATGTAGGACATGCTACGTAATGCAAAATGTAAAAAAAAAAATATTGCTTTACTTGCTCAGGCTATATGCCAAGAGCTAATGGAGATAATTACACACTGAATGGTTTAGGGGTTTGTTCCTGTTTGTGTTTATCTTAAAAATCAAGTGTTCAGTAGAATCCAATCAATTTGGACAGTGGACAATGCCTAATTTGGGTTTCAGTGGGGCCCCTAGAAGCAAATAAAGTGGTTCATAAAGTATTCAGATTGCATACTTCATCCATTCAAATGAATAAAGTGTGCTGCTCATAGCCAAGTTCTCGGATGCTGTGAGAAACACAGTTAGCCATGCTTTTGGGCTAGTAACTGCCAGCTGTCACCATAGCAACTAGACACCTGTTGGTTACTGGCTAACCCAAGGGAAATTGCCGTAAACATGGCTAACTGTGCTTCTTATGAGTGCATTCATATACTTCAAATGACATCCAAAGTGGCTTCATCTTTTCGGACTGTTGAGGAAAATTGTTTTAATTAGTATATTTTTGGTGAATTAGCAGTTTTAAACTGATAGAGAAATGAGCGTAACAAAGAGACACCGAAAAGGCCCCTCTGCAGGAGCTGCAGGCTGTGTTATGTGCAAAAACACGACTAATTTGTTTTCGTCTCAATTCCCTTTAGATTTCATTGGGCTAAACTAACAACTGAAGCAAAGAGAATTAGAAAGGAAACCCTGATGTTGACGTCAACGCAGCGATGCTGTTCTCATTTCACAAGAGCTAAATATAATTTAATGTAGGTCAGTGTGAGTTTGGAGATTTATGTTTTGGCTAAAACTTGTAGATGGAGATTTGTCCAGGGGCAAAGTTTTCGTTTGTGAATCTCTATCCATGTCCTTGTTGAAGAAAACTACTTCTAGAAATACTTCCAGAAATACATTTGAATGTGCAAATGTTATACAGATACCACAAATATTTGACAATCTTTGCAAAATTTGACTAAGTGTTTTCCTAAGAGCGTATTATTTTGCTGTTTTGTGTGAATAATTCAACATGTTATTTACTGTTCTATCCCATGTAATGGCAAAAAAAAAACCTCCTCTTGTATAAGTGGCAAATGTGATCTCATTAGTATTTATAAGCATCTGAAACCTACATACAATATTTTATAGATGTATACATGTTTATAAGTCCTTTGAGATCTATAGAATATTAAATGTATCTCTAATATTCCTAAAATGAAATGAATTAAATGATACATTTTCATTTATTCACCCTCATATAGTGAACAATAATCTTATGTTTTTCTGTGGATTCATCCTGTAGCATTATAAAATATATTTTTGGTTCAACAGACAACCATTGCGTTTTCTTACCAGCACCGGTTCCTTTGAAACGCTGATGGGTTCTGTGTTGGTTTAGACCTCATGCTGTATTTATTGCTACATTTTTTGTATTTATTTTTTATTTGTTTTCACAAAATGGCACCTAGCGGCCACAGTAACAATGCCGTTTGATAAATGGCAAGAGTTGCATTACTGGCTCCTTGCATCTCAGTCCTTGTTATGACTGTAAATACATACATACATACATACATACATACATACATACAAATTAAAAACATAGGTTTATGTATCACTCATTGAGTGTTTCAAGCCGTTTGCCGGTAACAACAGGCCTTACATCATAGTCACAGAACAGCCAAACTCACATTGGGTGAAACAGGGAATAATGTGTTAACATGTTTTCTGATGTCATGTACTTTATTGTTAATTAATTACATTTCCCAGCAGTTGGTGCATGTAATGCTAAAGACTCGAGTTTATTTCAAGGGAATAATATGTCACTTTAAAGAAAAGCTCACAATGCATACTGCAATGTTAAAAAACAGACAGCAAAGAACTGACTGCACTGTCCCATTAAATTTGTACTTGAGCAGTGACTGTGGGCAGCTGGAGTGCAAACAGTTAGTTTTTCCTTGCATGCAGTGCATTTTCATGTCCTCCACATAAAGTGTAGAGATTGCTGTAAAATAAATAAATAAATAAATAAAAAATTAAAATGTGTAAAAAAAAAAAGAAATTACACACAGTTTTAAAGAATGGAAATCATATGTTATACAATATCAAAATTATGTAAAATTGCTGAATTGTATATCATTACACTAAATGGCTTTGGGAACTTTGGCCACTATCTTGTCATGATTGAAACAAAAAAAAAGAAAAAAAAAAAAAGGAAAAAAAGTTACTAACAATTAATGCATTTTTAAAAGCAATATAATTTCACCTTTTTATAACTAAGTAAATCCAGTTACTTATCCAGTTACATCCTCTAGGAAGTGCCATCATTATTTGGAGCGATAACAAACAGCATTAAACATCAGTAAATACTAGAACTTAGAAACATCTATCTATCTATCTGTCTGTCTGTCTGTCTGTCTGTCTGTCTGTCTACATATATATTTTATTAAACAAGTTGTTTTTATAAAACTATTTTGAAATAATACTTTCCGTTTCCTTTCGAAATAGGCCAAGTAAAAGACTAGAGAATTTGTAAATTAGTTAATTAGTTATTAATAATAATAATACTAATTATTATTATTATTTGTAGATTGAAACGTTTCAGCATGCAACAAATGCAAGCACTACTATTACCATGGAATGTTTTTTTTTTTTTTTTTTTTTTTTTTTTTTTTATGCTCCTGTAGATTTAAGCATTGCCATTTCTGGAGGCTTATGGGTTTTGCTTGACGATTGCTTCTGGTTGTAATGTAATTTTCAGCACAGAAATGTGCAGATACACACACACACACACAGTTTTTTTTTTTTTTTTTTTTTTTTTGCACAAATCATGCTGGATTGAAACATAATCTCCCATACATAAAAATGTTGTTTCATGCATGACTCATGCCCATTATATGGAGATGGTTTCCTATGGATGTTTTCCGTATTGTCATTATTTCTTCCTCTATTTTTTTTTTTTTTTTTGCATTGTCAAAAAATAAATGTATGTTTAATTTATGTGCTTCAGCAGAAGCTCAATTTTCTCTAAAATTCATTCTGTTTGATTTTGTTCTTTAGTCATTTTGTCTTGCCCTGGTTTTGCTGTCTCTAGCAGAAATCACAGCAAGGAGCTACAATGCTGATCCAAATTGAGCCTCTCAAAAAGAAACATGGTGTATGAGATGGCATGTCTACTGAAGTGCTGGTGTGCTGGTGAAATTGACACTGTAATTTCCTGCTCATGTGAGACTGATGTTGTGTTAATGAAGATGCAACAGGAAAGACAATGCAAAAGATCTATCATCACAAAGATGTTTGTTTCATGCTTGTGCGAACGGAACTGGAAAAAGAAAGTGAGTTATAGTTTTTTTTTTTTTTTTTCTTTTTTTGTAAAAAGAAAAAAAAAACAATAAATAAATTGCGTAATGCCCTGCCAGAATTGCCAGTATGTTCACAGATAGCTAAACTTATCATGAAGCAATACATCATTTAAAATATGGGTAAAACACCTGTCAAAAATCAATATGGATTGGGCCTTTTTTTTTTTTTTTGACATTTCTTAAGTTAATTGCTGTAATGCGTTTCAGATATGTGCTTTTCTATGTTAAATGGTAACATTGCTGATTTATATCCATGCACCTTCCTAATATTATGTTATCATTGCATTTCAGTGTCAATAGTTCCTGTAAATCATATAACATACTACATACTACAAATGAAACCTTTTAGTAAAGTGCTACCAAATACTGAAATTTGTTGTCTCAATTAAAATGCTTGATCAGTACCACTAATGTAGTTTGTTACCATAAATCATGTACACAATGTGCTATAAAATGTTTGCTTTCAATCTTCCAGCAGCATTTTATTTAACTGTGGTGATTTTATAATTCATGAGCAATTACCTTGAACTAATGATTTCAATCTCCTCTAGGAACACCCACTTGAAGGAATATTGAATTAGTAAATTAGTAGTCAAAGTGAACTGGATTTCAGAATCATATTCTTAATTTGCACAAGCCTCATGCTTTAATAAAAGTGTTTATTAGTTGCACTAGAGTACAAGATGAGCTTGTCCAGCATTTGTCTGCATACTCTTAAAAGGTTAGTTTATCGAAAAAATGAAAATTATGTGATTAATGACTCACCCTCAGGTCGTTCCAAACCCGTAAAACCTCAGTTCATCTTCGGAACACAGTTTATGATATTTTAGATTTAGTCCGAGAGCTTTCTGTCCCTCCATTGAAAACCTATGTGCGGTATACTGTCCATGTCCAGAAAGGTAATAAAAACATCTTCAAAGTAGTCCATGTGACATATGATGGTCAGTTAGAATTTTTTGAAGCATCGAAAATACATTTTGGTCCAAAAATAGCAAAATCCATGACTTTATTCAGCATTGTCTTCTCTTCCGTGTCTGTTGTGAGCTAGTTCAAAACAAAGCAGTTTAGTGATTTGTTTGGTTGGCGAATGAATCACTCGATGTAACCGGATCTTCTTGAACCAGTTCACATAATCGAACTGAATCGTTAGAAATGGTTCGCGTCTCCAATAAGAATGAATCCACAAATTACCTAAGCTGTTAACTTTTTTTAATGTGACTGACACTCAACTCTGAGTTAAAACAAACCAATATCCTGGAGTAATTCATTTACTCAAACAGTACACTGACTGAACTGATGTGAAGAGATAACTGAAGATGAACACCGAGCCGAGCCAGATAAAGAATGAAAGATTGACTCGTTCTCGAGTCAAGAACCATTTCTTTTCGGAGCTGATGATAATGCACATGCATGATTCAGCGTGAAGCAGATTGACACAGATTTAACTCAGAGGGAGTGTCAGCCATGTTAAAAAAGTTAACAGTTTAAGTCATTTGTGGATTAATGCTTATTGGAGACGCAAGCCATTTCAAACGATTCAGTTCGATTTGGTGAACTGGTTCAAGAAGATCCGGTTACATCGAGTGATTCGTTCGCGAACCGGATATGACAAACTGCAGTGTTTTGAACTCTCTCACAACAGACACGGAAGAGAAGACAATGCTGAATAAAGTCATAGTTTTGGCTATTTTTGGACCAAAATGTATTTTCGATGCTTCAAAAAATTCTAACTGACCCTCAGATGTCACATGGCCTACTTTGATGATGTTTTTTATAACCATTCAGGACATGGACAGTATACCGTACACAAAGTTTCAATGGAGGAACAGAAAGCTCTCAGACTAAATCTACAATATCTTAAACTGTGTCCCGAAGATGAACGGAGGTCTTACGGGTTTGGAACGACTTGAGGATGAGTAATGACATAATTTTCATTTTTTTATGGACTAACCCTTTAAGCATTACTATTCAAAAATGGTAGCATACGCCAAATGTTATAATGCTTGGCATATTAACCACTCTTTAAAATCAACACGTTTTTTTTTTTTTTTTTTTCTTGAAAATGTTTTCAGTAGGGCCTCAGGTTTATGTAGTGTTGTTTTAATGGCCTTCTTGGAATGTGGGGCAACAGAAATGGATAATTGTACTCATTTAGAGTGCCTCTGATTCCCAGGCCTTCTCTGAAGCCCGACAATCTTGTTTTCCCCTCCTTGAACCTCAGCACGCTAAGAACTAAAGTCCTTCCTCTGCTTGTCTGTCAACATGGATGCTTCGCAGATGCCTCACTGTAATCCTGCCAATCATAGCTACAGTGCTGAACCCACCCTGTTTAGCTGATCGCAGGCTTGCATCCGCTCAAATCGTACCGTCAGCTTCTAGGACTTAAGGCCTTTCAAATCAAGTAGGACGCTGAGCACCAGTCTTCCCCAAATAATATGCTTTTACGCCAGTCTGTGACCAATTTTTCCTGGTCAAATCCAAATCTGAAGGACAACTTCAGTCAAATATATATACAGTTCAGACCAAAAGTTTGGACACACCTTCTCATTCTAAAGGTTTTCTTTATTTTCATGACTATGAAAATTGTAAATTCATACTGAAGGCATCAAAACTATGAATTAACACATGTGGAATTATATATGGAATTATATACATAACAAAAAAGTGTGAAACAACTGAAAATATGTCATATTCTAGGTTCTACTGTCTTCCAACTGTCTTGAAGGAGTTCCCCGAGAGATGCTTAGCAGTTGTTGGCCCTTTTGCCTTCTGTCTGCGGTCCAGCTCACCCCTAAACCATCTCGATTGGGTTCAGGTCCGGTGACTGTGGAGGCCAGGTCATCTGGCGCAGCACCCCATCACTCTCCTTCTTGGTCAAATAGCCCTTGATGCCTTCAGTGTGACTCTGCAATTTTCATAGTCATGAAACTAAAGAAAACTCCTTGAATGAGAAGGAGTGTGATTTCGTCCCATCTGTATGCTGCTAATTTCAGTTCAGAACATAATAAAAGTCTTTGTCTGGGGAGCAGATGAAAATATTAACCACTTTTCACTTTTAAACTTTTAAACTGACTTCTGTGCTGTAAAATTATGTTTAAAATCAGTCATTATTCTGGGATCATTAAGACATTTCTTATTTTTATTTTTATGTACTGCAAGACATTAATACTGTTATTCGGAATGCCATAGATGTAATAAACTGTCTCAGTAAACTGTCAAATGTTGTTGATCACTTTAATGTATTAAAAATGTTGCATTTATATTAAATTATATAAAAAAAAAAAGAAGAAGAAGAAGACGATGTTTCAGAAGACGTGAAAAATAATCTTTTACCATGCTTTTATTGCAGTTCATTCCTCTTTTGTGTTGCATGGAAAATATAAAAGCATAAAAAAAAGTTTTTGGAACGATGTGAATAAATAATCACAAATAACTCTCATTTTTCGGACAGCGAATCTAATTACATGTACATCGTAGCTGAATGCAGAACCAAGGTCACAGGTTTGCAGACGTATATAATAGCATTTTTATGGCATCACTTGCATAATTCTTAGTCAATCTGTGTCAGTCCCCCACGTATCTGTGTGTTCCCAACTGCGAGGATTATGTAACCGTTGCTCCTTGCTGCATGAGTAATTATAAATACTTTGAGATTTTTATGGGAATGGCTCTTGTCTTAAACTGAATGAGAAGTTAGAATTTTTGCAAAGCTCATTCGTAGTGACTGTTTATGGAAAATAGATCAAAGATAAGCTGAGGAGGGGACTGCTGAGTTGTGATTGTCCTTGTCCTCACATGATTTTTCTTTGTTTTCATGAAGGTTCATTTAACTTTTATTTATTAGCTTGGAGTGCTTTTTATCAGTCAAATGTTTAAAAATGCTAAAATCTCCTTTAGTACATTTTCAAGGTGTGATTCTTTTGGGTTTATTGGACGAAGCCCTTTTGTCATGTACAGTTTATAAACCACTGGCCTCCACAGTAAACATACTTGATCAGTACTTGGTATTGCATGTTGTATAGACCTAATGCTAGCAAAATGATTTGGTTATTGTAGGTATTCTTCAACAAGGTTTATACATCATAACACCATGCAGCTTTAAAATCGCCTATAATAAAAAAAAAAAAAAAAAAAAAAAAAAACATTGTAATTTTTTCAGAATACACATTTAATATTAGAGTCATTTGCCAATGATTTTGAAACAATACATTCCAAGCAAGTTCGTAGCAAACTCCTCCCTTCCATAAGCCTACTCTGCTCTGATTGGTCAGCTGTGATTAGCACAGAGAGGAGTCCTTGAGCAAGTTAATTTAGTTATCCAGTTTAGTTATCTTATAATAATGTCATAACAATGATCAAATTGTACCCACAGCTAAAGTTTAGCTGCTAAACTCTAAACACTTAAAACAATAATGGTGGATATGTTAGCCGAGTGCTAACTGATGAAACAATACAGTCTGTAAACCAAAATATGTATACTGTAATGTTTAAATAATGACAGACAAACAATGCGCTGTCTTAACTTTTAATCAGAACTCAGAACAGCTGTATCACAGGAGCATTTTCACAATGATTATAAAGTCTGTGTGCTACACTACATTCTTTATTATTAAACAAAGTAATTAGAACAACGTCATTCTACATTAATCGACAGATTCTTAGGTCCACAGCAAATTATCAGAACTACTTCAGTAAGACAGTAATATTGTGCTTTACCTGGAAACCTAAAGCTGCACTGGGTACATCACATACATGACATATTGTCACAATATTTTGATATTTTGAGCACTCAGTTGAAAATGTATACATATGATATCAATCGTACTTACGGTTTGTAGTTCAAAGCGCTTGTTAGTCCAAATTAAGAAAGAAGATTAGAAGCAAATTAATATAAAAGCCAATATTAGATGTAAGGGAAACTTACATCTATGATTAGCTCAAAGGGAATCATTTAATAATTTAAAGGGAATTTAAACAGAATCACTGTTTCATGGCTGATCACTGAGACGCCCTGCGATTCACTGAATGAACCGTTTAACATCAAATCTGCGCTGGATATGAATTTCCAAACTATAGTGAAAACACTATTAATTAGCACAATAACACGATCGGCAGTTTAAGACATTAACTTGTAAGCACAAAACACAAGATACTTCTCTTTTCAATATGAATAAGGCTTTATTAGATAAATCTAAGACATATAAACTAATCTAACACATAAACACACACACTCACACATTCACACAAGTTGCAGGAAGATCGAAAGTTAGGGAAAGATGAGTTAAAGAGAATGGAAATATGGAATCCCAAGTTTACAGCAATACGTTAAATTGCATAGACATGAACAACCATCAATCACTTAATTAACCCTCGCATTGAGTTCCTCAATGAGGTTAAAATTATATTATATACACCAGCACAACAAATGTCTGAAGGTACATTGCCTGTGTAAAGTTGTCGCTGATTGGCTGGAAGTTCAGTAGTCATTGAAGTTACGTCTTGGGAAGCCCGTGAATGGGTTGAATGGGTAGTCGAGGTCAGACGGCGTTACAAAACTTAATTCAGAACATGAAACTCTCAAACGGAAAAGAAAAGAAATAAAGTTTGACGAGACTAGGTGGTGTTTCTTCTCATCGTGGCTAAGTAGCAGCAGGCGTGCAGGCTGAAGCACACTGGAACCGTGCTCAAAGAACAGTGATGAGAAAGAGCATGGCTAAAAGCTAAAGCTAGGAAGCAAAGCTAAAAGCTAAAAGTTAAAAGCAGGCATGACTGATAGCAAAAGCAGAGCTAAAACTAAAAGCTGGCATGCCTAGTAGCAGAAGCAAAGGTAACAACTAAAAGCAAAATGTTATGGTGTCCTAAGCATTTAAACTGGGCTGTTGGCCACACCTCAAACGTTGTCTTGACCAATCAGATATTTATTTTGACTTGGGGGTATCATAAATTATATGTTATCTTATCAGGCATGTGGTCTGAATTTTCCCGCTCTTGCAGGGTCTAATTTTGGACATGATTCCTGTAACAAGAATATGATACATTTGACAAATAACTGATGGTCAGGACTGATTCAAGCTAACAGATTCGAATACATACATACTAGACATGGTTATGTATCTTTAAGCTATCCAATAGTTATTAAAAGACATACACAATAAGTGATTAAAACATGATAGTCAAATGTGTGGGTTACACATAAATGAATACAGAGTTAAGATATGGACTGATATTCATTTATAAGTCTTTTTGAGTTCATTTTGGTCCATATATATCTAGAAAAGACAGTCCCCCCACCCCTTAGGAATTTCAGTCTGGTTCTGCTAGGTGGGGGAAGTGTTTAAGGAAGTGTTTAACTCTCATGGCTTTACATTTAATGTCCAGCATTGCATTTCCATTACGAACAACAAATTTGACACCAAATTTGACAATCTCTTCTTCAAATTGAAATTGTCAATAATTGTTCTAGTGGTGTTAATGTTGAAAGCTGTTCTGTGAAAGTTGGTTGGTTGGTTATCTTGCTTGGGACTTGTGGAACAGAATGTTTTATGACTTCCTGTTGCCTTACTGAGGAATTTGGCTGATGTTTCAGCCACAGCCCTGATCGACTCTTTAATTTGTCTGGTTCGAGTCATTTCTGCTACATAGAGAAGCAGTCCTTGATAAAATGACACGCACAGCACAAAAGGTTTTCATTTAAGGATAGCTATAAACTGCAAAATAGATATATTTTTTTCAAAAACCCATATGAACTGCTTTTAAGATAAACTGAAGATTTTAGTTTATTCTCGTATATATCTCTGTTTCAACCAGATAACTCACTAAATTCTCAACATTTAAGTACAATAAACTGTATTTTTTAGAATAACCAGATAGACAAATTGTGTGGTCAAGATAACATTTAAGTTGTATACGAAAGTGACTTCACAACCAAAACCACAGAGAGGCCAAAGTTGATACTGATTAGACCATAAAATATAGGAGAAGGACTAATTGAATGTGAGAAAAGAACCAAGAAAATTAAGTGTTGAGGCATTAAAGGTGACATGATCCATAAGGGTTCCAGACAGACAGTGTTTGTTATAGCCATAATCAATATTCCACCTCTACAGCACTTCACAGACAGAACACAGCTTAGAGCCAAGCCCTGAGGACTTTACTGTTGAGGCGAGGATTGATGCATACTTGTTTTTGGTCCATTTAATTACCCCTTTTCCTATTGAAGATCTTTTCACTTCCTTTTTTTGCATTACAAAATGCTCATTCAAGCATGACGGTTGGATCTCGTTTGCTACTGGCTGGACATAGTTATTCATGGAGCACCATGAGATGCTTTTGTTTTATTTTCCAAACGTATTATTTATGGAACCTATACACTCAAACAATGCTGGATTGTTTCAACCCAACTCTGGGACAAATATGGACTAACCCAACCAATGTGTTACATATTTTTATACAATTTTAACCAAAAAATGTTGGGTTAGTCCATACTTTATTTGACCCAAAGTCCACTGGAAAAACAAGCAGGCACCTAAATTTAAACATTAAAACTCTAAAAATGTACTTTTCAATGAGTGCAAAACATTATCTGCTCCATACTGTATGGCTACAGAAATGAACTTGCGTTGTGAAGCACTCAAATGTGAAAAAAATGAATGAAGAGATTAATGACTTGTAGAAACAAGCAAAACTTTAATGGTTGCCTCAGAAAAAGTTTTATTTTTATTTTTTATACGTTTTGTTTACAGTATCGGTTAGGATTAGTGCAGGTGGCATATTCTTTTCAAACATGATAACATATTAACCCTTTAGCACCACTCACCGGACACCTCGTTTCCACACTGATTTAATACGCAAAATAACCATAGGAATAAAAGCTTGCCCTGTTCATGATCATCTGTTTAGAATAAAAATAAAATCATTGTATATTACACTTTGAAAGTGTCACTTAGCAATATTGCAGAACAAAAATCACCACCAGCAAGCTTTTCCAACGAGCCTGGTTTGTTCTTAACTGTTTCAATAAATTTAGCTAATAATGTTTCAATTTACAGATACATTGAGAAACCCATAGGAGATCTTTGTTAAGATGATCCCTCAATAAATCTTTAACAGATTACAAATGCACACTGATTTGCTATAGCACACACACACACACAAACACAGAGGAAAATCTTACGAAATCCATCTGGTGCAACATTTGGTCAACCAGCCTCTACTTAAATGAGCAGCTTTCCCAAAAGGAAAGAAATATCACAAAAAAGATCTCATCTGCTACCTCAATCGTTTCTCAGCTGTAAGAAGAACTAAGACGATTTCAATTTCTAAAATGAAAACTAACTCAGGGATTTCCTAATAAGCTGATACTGCTATCTGCATTAATTTTATAGCTATAGGTGATATGCAATGTATTCGTATTTCTTTTTTTTTTTTTTTAGGAGATCATCTGAGAGAGGAAAATGCATTAATGAAAAAATAAATCTCCTAGGATATGAAAATGTGGAATTTTTCTCTGGGTTATATTTCATGTCTTTGATTTGACGATGTGCTTTAGTTATGTAGCAATTATTGTAGAAGATACGGACATGAGACAGTATGTTAGCTGACTGAGACTGAAAATGTCCGCTGGTGTTAATGAATGCACATTCATCTGATGGCTGCTCCTCTCAGCAAAGCAGCTGGGAAGGCTATAGCCAGCCTGCTAATGGATTGAAATTCCACATCCAGCTATTCCAACTAAAAGAAGTGGCGCTCGCGGGGGCCAGGGCTTGGCAGGCGGCGTTGTGTGGCGTAAACAAAAAAGTGACTGACTAATGCTCCCTCCCTGTCAAACGGCCATCACTCGCTCTCAAAGGAATGACTGATTGTATCCTTTCCAATGACTGATGTCGACAGCAGTAGAATCATAAAAATTAGTCAAGATGCTTTACTAAACGAGCATGATATATGAAGGTGTACCAGAGCATTTGCCACCAAGTGATAATCTGTTATGCAAATTTCCATTGGAACTGGAATATGACATCAGGTACTTCAAATAACTCATATATAGATATGGCAAATTTGATTTATTGGTTGATTTAACAACCCATTAGAGGTAAACGATCCAAATTCATACATTTGTGAAAGAGAAACACAGCTGCTCAAATAAAAAGAGCAAACTGGGCCATTTAATTATTATTATTATTATTATTATTATTATTATTATTATTATTTATTTAGCAATCATATTTGCATTTTATGTCATATTTAATGTAAAACCTACAATGCTGCACAAACCTTTCTTTAGTGTATGAACTCCAATTGTGAATCAGAAATAACCTTCTCCTGTGCAATGAGACTGTATGAATTAAAATGGAATGAGTGGTTTCTTTGCCAGTTGTTTGAAATATGAGTCACGCCATCATATTCATTCATCTATCACCTCGCTGTGTTAATATGTTACATGTACGCATATAACTTATTCCATTTTTAAGAGAAGATTGTTCATATCTGATTGCATATTGTACTACACACAAAGCTAAATAACCATCTTTTATGAAAACAAACTTCACTTGTTCGTGCTTTCAGGAAGGATGACAAGCAAAACACAACATTCTGGCAGGTTTAAAGGAGTGGGAAGAGCATTTACCACTCATGTTCTGGGCCTTACGTCACCATGGACAAAAGAACTCCTTTAGAGGCTCCTACCCATTCAGCAGAGCTTGCCAAGAAATGCAGCAATATTACAGAATAAATCATGAGTGTATTTAGTCATTGCTTTTCTGCAGTACCTCGAATGAACCTTTGGAAAAATGAATCACTGTTATAGGTAAATATTTGTATTTTTTTTTTTTTTTTTCTGTGATCGTATTAAAATGGGATGTAATGTTTTAGAGTGGAACAAACCAAATAATTCCAACGTTCTGATGCTTGTGTTGTTGTTTCACCCCTTCAAAAATTATGTCTCTTCCTGGAGAATGGATATGATTGAAGGAATAGTACATTAAAAAATACAAATAATAATAATAATAATAATAATAATAATAATTGCTGAAAGCATGTTCACCCTCAGGCCATCCAAGATGTAGATGAGTTTGTTTCTTCATGGGAACAGATTTGCAGAAATTTAACATTACATCACTTGCTCACCACTGGATGCCATCAGAATGAGAGCCCAAAGAGCCAGTAAAAACATCACAAAAATCCACAAATAACTTTTAAACAGTGCTGGATCTGTACATATTTCTCTCCTGATTCAATTTAATGATACATTTCACCAAATTTGTTGACATAATTACATAATTACGGAAGATGATTTTTTTGTATCTTTTCTTTTCAGGAAAGCATATTTCCAGCTTGTTTGATTTAGGTTAGAAATAATGTGCGTTTATGCTTTTCAAAAGGTTTTTTTTTTTTTTTTTTCATAATGAAAACTTTTCATTTATTTATTTATTTACAGCTGAAATAAAAAAGTCTGGCTTGTATGTCATATGTCTCATATATTAATAACATTTATCTTACAGAGCCCTGACGAGTTTTGTGAAATTTTGAGTAATCGCCTTATAAATGAGAATGCATAATGCCATCCAATTATTTGGAGGCGTGAACTTCCAGATTTTATCCTCAACTGAAATGCAGCTGAAATGCAAATGCAACATAGACAAGACTGTATGTTACAAAATAGCTGAAATAATGCAGATATGTACATATCTTAATGATATAAAATATACAAATGAAGTATATAAATATTTAACTAAATAATTAATTGAGTCTTGTTGTTAATGAGAGGTAATTGAAACATCAAATATATGACTTTTGTGCTTTTCCTTTGGATAAAAAAAAAAAAATGGGGAAATAAAAAACTTTTATTGGAGTAAAACAATTGAAATTGGGGGGGGGGGGGGGGGGGTCATGGGTCATTCAGAGGACTGGGAAGGTCATGGCAGAAGCTTAATTTTATGCTCAGTGACCCATTTTTCTCTTGATTTTAATATTTGTTTTGGATTATTGTCCTGAAGGAAGATCAAACCACAGCCCATTATAAGATTTCTAACAGTGGCAGTCAGGTTTAAATTTTTATCTTTTGGTATCTGATTGAATAGATTATGCCATGTATCTGAACCAGAGATGTATAAAGTACTAGAGAACCATACTTGAGTAAAAGTACAAGTGCTCTATCAAAAAAGTGACTTGAGTAGAAGTTGAAGTACTCTTTAAGCACCACACTTAAGTAGAAGTACTAAAGTATTCAACATTTTTTGTACTTAAGTATTGCAAGTAGTCTATTTTAAAATTTACTACTCAAGTACTGAAAGTAAAAGTAGAAGTATTGTGTTATGTAGCTATTTAAGAAAGTAGTCAAAAGTTTGAACATATTGTTTTTACTATTTCAAGTGATTAACCTAAAGGACAATCACAATTCCTTTGACTGTAACTTCTTGTAAACAAAAAACGGTTACAAGGGTTAGTTAGCCCAATTTGCAAAATGATGTCATTAATAACTTACCCTCATGTTGTTTCAAACCCATAAGACATCAGAGGGTCATTTAGAATTTTTTGAAGCATCGAAAATACATTTTGGTCCAAAAATAGCAAAAACTAGACTTTATTCAGCATTGTCTTCTCTTCCGTGTCTGTTGTAAGACAGTTAAAAACAAAGCAGTTTGTGATATCTGGTTCGCGAACGAATCATTCGATGTAACTGGATCTTTTTTAAACAGTCCACCAAATCGAACTGAATCGTTTTAAACAGTTCGCGTCTCCAATGCGCATTAATCCACAGATGAATTAAGCTGTTAACTTGTTTAAAGTGTCTGACACTCCCTCTGAGTTAAAGCAAACCAATATCCCGGAGTAATTCATTGATTCAAACAGTACACTGACTGAACTGATGTGAAGAGAGAACTGAAGATGAACACCGAGCCGAGCCAGATAATGACTCGTTCACGAGTCAAGAACCGTTTCTGTCCGATTCGTGAACCGAGGAGCTGATGATACTGCGCATGTGTGATTAAGCGTGAAGCAAACCGACACACAGAGCGTCTGGAACCGAACTGATTATTTTGGTGATTGATTCTGAACTGATTCTGTGTTAATGTTATGAGCCCATGTGCAGTCAACTCCAATGACGCCATTGCATCGAGCGCAAAAGAATCGGTGAACTGTTTTCTTCAACTGGTTTATTGAATCGAACTGTCAGAAAGAACTAACGTTACTGGTCATCCGAAAACCGATGCAACCGGTTCTTGACTCGTGAACGAGTCATTATCTGGCTCGGCTCTGTGTTCATTTCTCTCTTCACAGCAGTTCAGTCAGCACGCGCAGTCTCGCTTGATTCGCTCAATGATGTGCCAGCTTCATCAAAACTGCCATCTACAGTTCTGGCAGTGGTTTGTAATGGAATGATTCGTAACATTATTATAATTGTAACGAGTAACGATGCAGCACATAAAAAAAATATCGGAGTAAAAGTATTAAACTCAGCGAAAATATGTACCGAAGTAAAAGTGGAAGTAGGAGAAAAAAATAATACTCTAGTAAAGTACAGATACCGCCTTTTAGTACTTAAGTACAGTAGTGAAGTAGTTCTACTTCGTTACTATACATCTCTGATCTGAACATGATGTTCAGGAACACTGGCAGTAAAACAGGCCCACAACATTAAATATCCAGCAGTATATTTAACCCTAGACATGGGGTACTTTTTATCCCTGCTTGTCCTAAACCCATCTGGTGGCTTTGCTGCTCAAAAGCTCTTTTCTTAGTTTCGTCTGACCATAGAAGCCAGTGTCATTTGTCTGACAACTGAATATGCTGTAGTTTAGTTTTGGATGAGCAAGGCAAATTTTTCTTAAATCCCTCCCGAACAAAATGTGGTAATGTAGGGGCTCTTCTATTATTTATTTATTTATTTATTTTAGGCTTTCTGTCTCTAATCTCGGCAATTCTCAATTCTCCAGCTGTGATCCTTGGAGAGCCTTTGGACTCTCAAACTCTCCTCCTCAATGAGCATTAGGATGATTAGGAAGACATGTCCTCTTCCAGTCAGATTGGTAACATCTTTAGGTGATTGGAACTTGTTACTTGCCCTGATGGTGGAAATGGTAATTTTCTATGCTTTAGCTCTTTTCTTACAGCCACTTTCTATTTTGTGAAGCTCAACAATCTTGTTCTGCACTCCAGAAATATATTATTTGGTTTTATTCCTTCTGATGGATGATTAAGGGGTATTTGCCCTCCTATTTATAACCCTGTGGAACAGGAAGCCATGGCTGGACAATTTCAATGTTTATTGTCACCCTGGTGTGCAAAAATAAAAATAAATAAATAAATAAATAATAATAATTTATTTGATCTGAGTTTGTAGAGGGGCATTTATATGTATCTCCAGCATTGGTATGTTGTACTTTGGGTCTGTAGGAGAGACTTGAGGAGAGCTACTGTACTGAGAGGTGTTTGGCCTAAAGGAGCCATGATGCAAACATGTTCAATGGAGGTGCCATAAATATGTCATCTTTCTGCATGCATAAGAAAAAGAAAATGCTCATGGTGAGTAAATGCAGCTGTTAGTAAAGGTAACTGTCTCCATCTTGTTTTTCTATATACTCATAATTTTATCAGATTAGCCTTAGTGTGAGGGTTATGTAAATGAAGTTAACATTAGTCCGGATGATTACAGCATGTTACAGATATACTATGTCAGCAGCATTGTGCAATCATGTTTTGACTCATCTTAATTTTTGCTTTGTATACAGTTTTTCTTTTCTTCTTCCACATTACATTTTATAACAACATTTTATATAACAATATTTATAGATACAAGTATAGCCTGAATACCAAAACATTATGCATAATAATGTGAGAGTAGTGTGAGAAAATATGAATTCATACTGTTTATTAATTCATGCATTCACTCATTTATTCATTTTATAATAATAATAATAATAATAATAATAATAATAATAATAATAATAATAATAATAATAATTAGTATTCATTAGAAAATCCAAATTGTTATTTTAATTACATTTGTCTTACTATTTTAAATAAATAAATAAACATGACACATGCAATAATAATAACTATTATTAGTAGTATTATTAAATTGGAAAATTATAAGTAGTAAAGAGGGCAGCATTTATACATCTTAATCTCAACAGAAAACAGCAACAACAACATTGTGTACAAGTTTCCTTAGTTTGTCCTTTTGAAAGGCATTCTTATCAACAGTGCCTTCTTATCCAGATGAGTTGCCAAGTCAGATTTGTTTTGTCCTGAATCACTTTCCCCCCCTCTCTTTATATAAAATAATCCCACAATTCACAGTAAATTTTATACTTACTTACTCAACCACTCAAGGCTCACTGAAGCATACTTATTTGCAAATGCCTGCAAGGACAAGCTCTCATTGCACTTGGTTAACTCTTAACACCTCCACGGTGAATGATATGATGATTTTATGTGGCCATTTCAGAGAGCAGTCTGAAGCAGTCGAGTACTCTTAGTCCACATCCTCCAATTTCCTAACCCCTTGTAAATAACTAAATAACCCCTAGTGTGCCAATCAGGGATTGTGCCATTCAGTTTTATTTTTCAATAGAATTCAAATATAATGAAACAAAAAGATTATTTTAATAAATGCTGTAAACACATGCTACTAGTAGATTTTACAAGCAATTATAAAAGAAATAGCAACACTTTCAGTTTAATCCAATTTGATTCAGCATTGAGTTAAGTGTGAAATTTTGAAGTAAAAATAAAGTTGGAAACTACAGAAAATAAACAGATTTTATTGTATTTTATTGCATTTTATTGTAAAACATACTCAAATATTATGTTTTATTTTTAACGTTTCTTTTTTTTTTTTTTTTTTTTGGTTTAATGGCTTCTAAATTTAAATAGATAACGGCAATTGGTTTCCTAAAATTATTTGCATTAACAGCTTGTTTAATTTCAGAGTAAAGTTCAATTTTATTTAAATTAATACTCACAAGAGAAATTGTACCAATGCTGATTCTGCCACATTAAGGAAGTGAGTTTAGCTCATGTGTCTCTCTCATGAGTTCTGTCCAGTGTAACTGTTTACTCATGTTGGTGTGAAGTGCAAGAGTCCATGTATAATGTCTGAGTTGGTTCTGCAGTGGTTGTTTTGTTCAGGTTTTGTGAAGTGACCAGGCTGTAGTCCAGTCAGACAACGGATAGCAATGTGCAGACAGATGAAAACCACAGGACATACAGCAGCCGCCTACAGCTCCATCTACTGCAGTCGACAGATTTCTCCATCCCTCCATATCTATGGGCAGAATCTTTTCATGTCTTTGTGCAGAGCTGAGACCTTCCTGACTCACAGGGGAAAGTTCAAAAAACACATTACATCAGTGGTATATTCAGCAGAGGACCAGCTTTTTCAACAAATAATCTAACAATACTTCTCATGCGGGCTTATTTATCATTCAGGTGACATGATGTCCACCCAGAGGAAATCACAAATAAGACTTCACAACTATTTCTACTAAGTTCAAATGAAGAACAAATTGAGACTTTTACTTAAATCTCCATTTTCAGGTGATTTGACCAATTTCAGCATTTCTTAATGAACTGTAGTGTATTGTGAATTGATAGGTTATAATTTATTAGTTTATAATTTGTACATTTACTCAGATATGCGCAAGAGCTGATATACTGATGTACATGTACCTGTAAATATAACATTTATTTAGTCTTTAAATGGCTTCATGTATTATTTACAGTAAGTTATTATTGAATTGGTTTACATAAATAATGCGATCTGCTCTTGAGAGATCTTGAAAAACACATTATTGTAAGACAAATACTTTGTGTTTCAGTGATGTTTTCAGTGAAATTTTCATCATTTGTGTCATTCGGCTTGCAACATTTCTCACATCGAGTGTCATGGCGATTGCCCACATCACCTATAATTTTATAAATAATAGGCCTACAGTTTTTGTATCACAGAATGCAGTTTTAAGAGTTTGTCTTTCTTTCTTTCTTTCTTTTTTTGAAAATGTTGTTTAGATTTCAAATATGTGGTTTGTTAACAAAGATAACATCTATTCGCAAATTTGCTTCGCCGTTTTCAGATATGTGAGCTCCAGGGCGTCAATGGCTGTTCAGTGCTCCTGAAACCGCTCAGAGCAGCCTCAAGGACTTAAATACCTTTTTTAAGGCCAAGAAATGCACTGGGCAGTGCTGTCATCACAAATAACCCTTAACAGATGACCGCACAGTACGACAAATTTATCGCTTTCCTCAGCAGACATTCAAACGAATGTTTTATTGTAAATATGAGATTGAACTGAAGAATGAATGCGGTATCAGATGCAGGTAATCACACCCGCTCAGTCCATCTGTCTCTCACAAAACTCTAAATAATATGAGTTTTTGATACTGTTATGCAATAAGCTTTTAGCAAAGCAACTAAATGTTCCTTCGTAACTAGTTCTAAGTGATTTTTTGAATTAGTAACATAGGCCTGGGCTCAGCTGTTAAAGTGATTTAAGTGTCAAAGTGTTAAACTTACTCAATAAGACCATTAAAAACCTTTAGATTGGGTTGTCTAAATTGTTAACCCACCTATACGCCCACTGGGTAAAGTAAATTGGAAAGAATGGTGCTTACTGACCTTTTGTTTATCTGCCCTTCTTCTGTCTATATTAGGCACAGCTGAGTGGTTATACGGTTATTACTTTACCCCTGAGCTTCTGTAACCCTGTTTTTTTTTCTGCTGAGGGGAAGCTTTTGGCTGAAGGAGGATCACCTCTTTTCACAGGGAGGGATCGCTTTAGTGCTTTTATACAGCGATACTGATGTGCTATACACACTATAATGAATGGAAGGGAATAGGTGGGAAAATCAAATATGAAATCATACAAATCTTTGTGAGATGACTGAGAAGGCTTATTGTTACACCTAATTGATTTTGTCCCCCGAGGATGATTACTGAAATAGCACCTTGTATTAAATATTTTAGTGAATCTAAAATGACCCAATAAGGACTATGGTGCTGTAATTTTTACTTGCCAATTGATAGTCAAACATCATGCAGCATTGGTGTGAATTATTGAACGTTCTAATGTGTTATATTGAAAAATGTATAACTATAGAAAAATAAGCATGTGGTCTAGTTGGTATAAATGAAATGGCTGATCAACACATTTATAGTAAACTAGACCATACAGTAAGTAGTTATTTATTTCATCTAGAGAGAAAATAAAATAAAATAAAAAAGAAACAATACATGTTGTTAAAGCAACAGTTTTCATTTTCATTTAGTTCAACTGAATGTCCTAAAATAACTAAAACTGAAATAAAACTCACTAAAAAGTGATACGATACGAATCCGAATCATAAAACTGTACGTTCCAAATTGCACATTTGTTCATAATTCAATGTATGTGTTTGTATGTACCTGATGAGAAAAATAAAATTAGAAAAATTGCGCAGATTCACACACGTTTTATTAATAAGCTCTTGCATAATCACGCTTAATAAAAGAGATCCCATGTGTTTTGGAAATGTTTCTTTTGAGTTACACATAGTAGCCCAAATTAAATGAAAGATCTGCCAAAGTTACCCCCCCTCCAGCTCCCCTTTCGCATTAAAGCAGCTAAGGGTTGAAAGGCTGGATGATACTGGAGACTTTGATACGGCTCACACTATTTCAGGACATCGGCATCTACTCTCAGCATCCTTTTGGACTCTGAAAAAGGGATCAAAGAGTGACGCCGGTCTCCAAAGAGCTCATCAGGGTGACAAGATGATGCCAGTTTGTTCAAATTGTTGTATCACATTGCTTGTAAAATCTCTGGATGGCAAGTCAAAACAGACGGCAAACATCAACATAACAAAATGCAAAAGCCTGAAATAATCTCCCTGAATATCTGTGCATATTATAATATTGACATACTGTAAGCACAACTTTCAATATTAAATATCATGCTGAAGAGAAGAAAATGTGGTATAAATGTTATATTTAATGTCAAAACTTAATATCTATAATATATTGTATATCGCTAAGTTTTTATATGATGTGTATATGTATTATTATGTATTATAAGTTTTTGGACTATGAATCTCAATAATGGTGTATATATATATATATATATATATATATATATATATATATATATATATATATATATATATATATATATATATAAATAATCAAATAATCTTTAAAAGAAAGCATCACCATTTTCAAAAATATGATTGATTGAATGAATAAAGGAAGGAAGGAAGGAAGGAAGGAAGAACGAAAAAGAATATGTGAAGGTATTTAGACCTTGTGAAAGTCTGAGTTCACAGTTTCTTTATGACTGTCCTCTACCTGTGAACCATTAAAATAGCTCTCACTTTCTGTAAAAACATGACCGTTAAGGGATCATTATTCATGTTGTGAAACTGAAGGACAGTTGTGAAAATGAAGACTAAAGAGCAGTCGAAAGAAGTTTCGGGATATAGTGAAATGAATGCATAAATTGTGTTCCTGTCGCTGTACCTTTAGCTCAACTCGTAGAGCGTCCAAGGTCACGCTTACCGATAAAACATATACCTAGATAAAAGTGTCTGCCAAATGAATAAATATCAATAAATTACCAAAATAAAAGGCATCTGAGTCTACAGATGTCCCAATGGTCAATGCTGGCTGCGTTATCAGGAAACGAATGTTATATCAAACCACACAGACACTGTCTAGTAAAGGTCAGGTCTTCAAACCCCTTAGCATGAATGAGGAGGAGACTTGTGAGAGGAACCACAGAGAGTCACTTTGAAGGAGCTACAGAGTTCAGCACATTAGAATGAAGTAAAAGTGCTCCAGTCACGCACATAATGAGCCCTGCAACACATAACAGCTTGATTGGAGGGTGGCACAAAAGAAACCATTAATCAAAAAGAACCATCTGTAGTTGCCATAAACCATAATGGTGACCCAGTTGCAATGAAGGAAATGCTTATGCTGTCAGAGGAGAGTGGTGCTGTGTTGGAAATCCAATAATAGAAATTTGCTAACTGCTTAATGTGCAGTACACACTGAATAGTAATAATAATATGTGAAAGAGCAGACACTATGCAACCACTTAAATGTTCACAAGCATCTTCAACTCAACAGATTTAATGCAGAAATTTCATAACTCTCGGCAGTCAAAAAAAAAAAAAAAAAAAAAAAAAGAACACCGATCCATCATTCAAGCATGATGGTAGTAAGTTGGCCTAAACGAGGGGCATCTCTAGGAGAAAAATTGGAAGTTGCAAGATAATAGGAAATACTGCAAGAAAAAATGCTTGAGTGCACTGAAAAACTGAAGCTAGGGTTGCAATCAATGCAAACACAAGGTCAAATTAACACTGCAATGACTCATCAATAAAAAAGGTGACGTGATGACAGTCAAATATCTGATCTGACCCTGATCTGAATCTATAACAGAAAAAAATAAATAAAAAATAAATGTTTCTCTGACCTTTTTGTCTCATCTGACCTAAATAATTTACTAGCAATCTAACATTATCCAAAAAAAGTAAAAAAAAAAAAAAAGTTAAGAAACACAAATACAAACATACATACATTATTATTATTGTTGTTGATATTTTTATTATTTGTATTATTAAGATGCATTCACTTGAAAACTAAATTGTATTTTATTTTTCATTTACATGTAAATGGACAATAACATTTAATTATTACTGTAATGCAATTACACTTATCACGTTGTTTATAAAATACTTTAGATAAAATGCACTGTAAAATTACACACACACACACACACACACGCACACACACACACACACACACACACAAACACACACATGATAACAAATGTTATTAAAGGTTTTACAAGAAAATACTATTTCAGTTTTTCAACTTCAATTTCTTTAAAAATTTCAAGATTTTTCAAATTTACTAGCAATTTCTAAACTAAACATTTATTTGACACCAACATTTATTTAATTAATTTATTTAGTGTAAATATTGCATAGAAAATAGCACAACATTTTTATTTCACTTGAATGCAGATTACATACAGTGCATTGTCAAAACACAACATATAATAGCCCTTAATTATCTATCCACTGGTTTATTTTCAAACTATTGTCAGACCTTTGCACAGCATATTCCATCTAAATAACTTCCTCTTCGAAAAGTTCTTTTTTTTTTTCTTTTCTTTCTTTTTTTTTTCACAGTCACATGATGGATTGCTTAATTAAGGTGAAAGACAATGAGTGAGTACTTTCATTGTGTTTGGCCTCTCTGGATAGATGGAAAAATTGATTGCTCTTTTAAAACAACTTCCTCTGGCTCTTGGGAAATGTCACATATTTCATTTACATGCGTTTCAGCCCTTGTCCCTGTGGAATGCTAAGCATCAGACACAGATAAATGGCCTGTAGATTTGGCCTAGAGTGGCACAGGAAAATGCCTCCACATGTATATAGGGCAAAATGGGGTAACATGCTACTGTTGACTTCTACCGCACGTCCAGTGAACTGAATTAGAATGTGTCCAAGAATGTCTGGGTCATTTTTGACCCCCAAATTAAGCTTAAATTTGGACAAATATTTGCTGTATTTTTTTGCTGATATTCATAAAAGAGTATATATATATATATATATATATATATATATATATATATATATATATATATATATATATATATATATATATATATATATATATATATATATATATATATATATGTAGAGTTCAGATGCAAAATCCTCTAAGTGCCATCTGAAATCTTCATCTAAAATTAGGATTTTTATCAGGCTCCTATATTTATGTTCAGTTATTTAACTTTAATAGCCTGGAAAAAGACCTGCTCATTGCCATTAAAGAATGACTCATGATCTTGATAAAAATCAAAATTTTAGAAGAAAATTTCAGATGGCACTTAGAGGCTTTTGCAACTCTTCATATATATATATATATATTAAATTATAATTATTATTTTAATTAAATATATTAAAAATAATTATAATATTGTAGAAAAACTGCGACTACCACTACAACTACTTATTTTTATTACTACTAGTGGTGGTAGCAGTAATACTAATAATAATAATAATAATAATAATAATAATAATAATAATAATAATAATAATAATAATAATAATAATAATAATATATAAGCAAGCTAGCATGCATTACAATCTATATCTTCCATTCAATTTAAATATATTTTTTTTATACATCATATATTTTTAGCACGTCCTCAATAATCGCCTTTTTTTGAAGAATGCACATGGGAACTCCAGAGTATGACGTAAGATGATACATGCACAGAATTAAACCTAAAATAAAGTCAAATAACAGGAAACAAAACAAAGTAAATTAGTGATCAGGTGCCGTGTTCAAAACAGCAGCATCTCAGAAATCTCAAATTTTCCACTTCAAGCACTGGGTATGTACACATTTTAGTCTTATTCAAAAGGGAATAAGAAGGCAGAATCCTGACTGGACGAAAAGATGAGCTAGGGATAGGAGCTAGGAGGGTAATTAGATATTGAGTCAACATGAAAGCTGCTGATAATACTGAATGACATTTACATTAACATTAAATCATTTTGCTGACAATTTTTTCCAAAGTGACTTACAATTGGGGAATACATAAAGTGATTTTTCTTTATAACTACATAACACAATACTTGTACTTTTACTTTCAGTACTTGAGTAGTAATTTTTAAAATAGACTACTTGCAATACTTAAGTACAAAAAATGTTGCATACTTTAGTACTTCTACTTAAGTGTGGTGCTTAAAGAGCACTTCAACTTGTACTCAAGTCACTTTTTTGATAGAGCACTTGTATTTTTACTCAAGTCTGGGTCTCTAGTACTTTATACATCTCTGTCCACATGTAAAACTATGTGCAGCACATTTTGCTGAAGACAGCTTGCTCAGTCTCAATCAGTTTAATGCCGGATTCGCACAAAGATTATTCTTGAAAGATGGAGCAGTTCCCTCTTTGTCTGGAGAAGGTGTTGTTCATGGACCACAACCGGTAAGTTTATTTTATTATTTAAGTTGGTGTGTTTAACAGTTTCTGTAACTTATTACATAAAGGGCAAAGCTGTTTATCTTTTAGAGCTGTGCAAAAAAATTGAATGCGATTTTCATGTGCATCTCGTCTGTAAAAACGCTCCTGTGATTATAAGTACATCTCCAGCACGTGCGTTCTTTTATGGTTCAGATCAGGATTGCCAGGTTTTCAAAACAAATCCTACCCACTTGCTTCTCAAAACTAGCCCAATCGCGTTTCCAGGAGGGCAGTATGCTCTAAGCTGGTGTCGAATCACAACACAGGAACCACTGGCACAATCACAACTCGTTACGTATTTCTGAAGGAGCGACTTTATAGAACAAGGAAGTCATCAGCCCGTTTTTTATGACAGTGAAAACAGCGGTATACAGATAGGTGAATTGTGTGAAAAATACTGTGTTTTTTACACTCTAAACATGAACACATGTTATATTGCACACTGTAAAACAATCAAAGCTTCAAAAAAGTATGAAAAATTGGACACAGGAAGTGTTCTTAATACCAAGTTTTGGGCATTGTGAAGTATACCTGGAGGCATCGCTCACTAGCAAATCTCAGAGTTCTGGAGGGGATGTAGATTTGTAGTATTGAGTGGAAGTAGGCTGGTGCTGAGCCTGTGGCTGTTCTATAAGCAAGCATCAATGTCTTGAACTTGATGTGAGCCGCAACCGGTAGCCATTGCAAGTAGATAAAGAGAGTTGTAACACGTGCTCTTCTGAGCTCGTTGAAGAATAGTTGTGCTGCTGCATTCTGAATCAGTTGTAGATGTTTGATAGTGCTTAATGGAAGTCCAGCCAGAAGAGCATTGCTGTATTCCAGGCTAAAAAGTACAAGGGCCTGGAGAAGAAGGTGTGCAGCATACTCAGTTAGAAAGGGCCTGAACTTTCTGAAGAAGTGTAATGAAAACCTGCAAGATCAAGCATTCTTGCGATGTGGTCTCTAAACGTCAGCTGGTCATCAAAGATTACACCAAGATTTCTGCCTGAAGTTGATGGGGAACAGTAATTGTAGAAGAACCTAACTGGATGGTGAAATTATGATGTATAGTTAGGATGACAGGGAAGACAAGAAGCTCAGTCTTTGCCAGGTTGAGCTGTAGTTGATATTTATTCATCCATGCCGAGATGTGCACCAGGCAGCCTGAGATCCATGCAGCGACCATTGGATCATCTGGTTGAAATGAGACATAGAGCTGTGTGTCATCAGCATAGCAATGGTAGGATAAGCCATTTGCCTTTATGATAGTACTCATTGATGTATTGTATGTGGAGAAGAGGAGGATGTCCAAGAACTGATCCCTGAGCAACCCCTAGGAAGGGAACAATGCAAATAACAGCTCCTTCTAAGCTGATGGCAATTAATATAATTACCAGTAGGTGAAATAAAAAATACAACTACAGCAAAAATACGAATTACCTTATACATGGATGCTGTGATAGGTGTCATATCCCCACAGGTAAATGTTTATCAGCTGAGAGTCAGCTGATGAAAGCTTGATTGAAGTGACCTGACTTGAACAAACACTATGCTTGATTTCTCATGACCATAATGTCAAAAATGACTGACAAATGACATATAGTTTGGATTGGCGGTATGATTCTGTTCTGGGCAAGAACTCCCTCTGCATCCATGCAGCCCAGCATGTATAAGAGCAGGGAGAGCAAAAAAAAAAAAAAAAACCTTTTGCTAAAATTGTCCAACACCAACTGAAAGGCGAAAATCTGAATGCCTTAATAGCCATCTGTGACATGAATGCTTGATCTCTCGATTCTTTCTTTCGTGCAGGGAGTGCAGATTCCATCTGAATTTGTTTTTGAGTCAGTCACATTGGTATCTCACGGAGTCCATGTCAATTGCAGAAATGCAAGAAGCAAGTTTAACTCCCCAGCTTACACACAACATACTAGTTACGTAATTTATTGGTACTTTTTGGTCATTTCATGACTTACAAATTGACACTGCAAATGGTATGTTGCTCATAATGTCATTACAATCAAATGATTAACTCATAAAGTTTTTTAGTATAGTTATAAGATAACCAACAACTCTTATAGTTATAATGTAAGTTAACCAAGAATCGGGGCACACCCCTTTGGCCACCCCACTCAAAAATTATCCAAAAGTGCAGTTTTTGTCCCTTTTTACACTTATTACAACTTATTATACTGCAGAATTTCTTTAGGAACACAACAAATGGAAGAATCTTCAGACTCGCACTTCAGCTTCAGCAGCCTAATTAGCTTCAGCAGAGCAGCTGTGACTGTGGTCTGATGAGATCTATATCAGAAAAACACACTTTCCCGTACCTCCCATTAGCCGTTTTACCATGCTAATAGCACACTCTCTTCAACATTACATAAATATGTATATATTTTGAAAGCATTGAATCTCTATAGAAATCGTGATTAATTTGATTCTTAGCGTTTTGAATCGATTACTTTCCAAGATCTGCGATTCACAATTCAAAAATAATGTTTCAAGATCGATGCATATAAATCGTCAGGGTTTGTAATTGAAGCATCAAGAAAAACAGTGAATCATTACACCCCTAATTACGCTCTATATCGCTTCATCATAAATTACACGCACAAGAAACTATGAGCATACATACCTAGTTCTGTTGTCAGCTAAATCAATAAATTACCAAAAAGGTGATTAAAGCTGCAAACTGTGCATGTATACGCAGTACACAAGAACGTCTCTCAAATGCATGAACTAAAATATATTCTACAATTTGAGATCACTACATAAAGCACAAGATTTTTCATATGTAATTTAATGCACAGATAGATGTGTCCAGAGTGCAATTATACTAGAAAATATCCAAAAATGAAACAATTTAAATGTGTAAAATAATATTTATGTTTAGGCATTAATATGTACTGTTGACTTCCGACCTTTTTAACATTTGTCTGCATGACTCATCAATGAGTATTTAATGTTGGACAGCAAGCAACTGGGACTTTTGAGAAGCTGATTGAGCAATAAAGCTATAGTGAGTCCCTTTTTTATTAAAATACCTGGAGGTGAGTAATAGTACAAAAATTGTCATATTCACTCAGTATTACTTGATCTAATTCACAAATATTTCATTTACAGTAAAGTATAAAATAATTGTACTGGCACTTAGACAGTCCAGTACATTATAGTCAAACACATTTTTATATTAAATGAATGAAGATTTCTGTGCCACTCCAGACTGTTTGCTGGCCCCTCCCTGGCCACCCCATGAAAACTTTCTTGCTCTGCCACTGCCAAGAAAAGCCCATTTATATACTAATTTTATACTACTTTTGTAACTTCATTACTTATTGGCAAATTAACTGTAATGTCATTACCATAATATATATATATATATATATATATATATATATATATATATATATATATATATATATATATATACAGTATTGTTCAAAATAATAGCAGTACAATGTGACTAACCAGAATAATCAAGGTTTTTCGTATATTTTTGTATTGCTACGTGGCAAACAAGTTACCAGTAGGTTCAGTAGATTCTCAGAAAACAAATGAGACCCAGCATTCATGATATGCACGCTCTTAAGGCTGTGCAATTGGGCAATTAGTTGAATTAGTTGAAAGGGGTGTGTTCAAAAAAATAGCAGTGTGGCATTCAATCACTGAGGTCATCAATTTTGTGAAGAAACAGGTGTGAATCAGGTGGCCCCTATTTAAGGATGAAGCCAACACTTGTTGAACATGCATTTGAAAGCTGAGGAAAATGGGTCGTTCAAGACATTGTTCAGAAGAACAGCGTACTTTGATTAAAAAGTTGATTAGAGAGGGGAAAACCTATAAAGAGGTGCAAAAAATGATAGGCTGTTCAGCTAAAATGATCTCCAATGCCTTAAAATGGAGAGCAAAACCAGAGAGACGTGGAAGAAAACGGAAGACAACCATCAAAATGTATAGAAGAATAACCAGAATGGCAAAGGCTCAGCCAATGATCACCTCCAGGATGATCAAAGACAGTCTGGAGTTACCTGTAAGTACTGTGACAGTTAGAAGACGTCTGTGTGAAGCTAATCTATTTTCAAGAATCCCCCGCAAAGTCCCTCTGTTAAAAAAAGGCATGTGCAGAAGAGGTTACAATTTGCCAAAGAACACATCAAATGGCCTAAAGAGAAATGGAGGAACATTTTGTGGACTGATGAGAGTAAAATTGTTCTTTTTGGGTCCAAGGGCCACAGGCAGTTTGTGAGATGACCCCCAAACTCTGAATTCAAGCCACAGTACACAGTGAAGACAGTGAAGCATTGAGGTGCAAGCATCATGATATGGGCATGTTTCTCCTACTATGGTGTTGGGCCTATTTATCGCATACCAGGGATCATGGATCAGTTTGCATATGTTAAAATACTTGAAGAGGACATGCCCTTGAAATGGTTGTTTCAACAAGACAATGACCCAAAACACACTAGTAAACGGGCAAAGTCTTGGTTCCAAACCAACAAAATTAATGTTATGGAGTGGCCAGCCCAATCTCCAGACCTTAATCCAATTGAGAACTTGTGGGGTGATATCAAAAATGCTGTTTCTGAAGCAAAACCAAGAAATGTGAATGAATTGTGGAATGTTGTTAAAGAATCATGGAGTGGAATAACAGCTGAGAGGTGCCACAAGTTGGTTGACTCCATGCCACACAGATGTCAAGCAGTTTTAAAAAACTGTGGTCGTACAACTAAATATTAGTTTAGTGATTCACAGGATTGCTAAATCCCAGAAAAAAAAAATGTTTGTACAAAATAGTTTTGAGTTTGTACAGTCAAAGGTAGACACTGCTATTTTTTTGAACACACCCCTTTCAACTAATTGCCCAATTGCACAGCCTTAAGAGCGTGCATATCATGAATGCTGGGTCTTGTTTGTTTTCTGACAATCTCCTGAACCTACTGGTAACTTGTTTGCCACGTAGCAATAAAAAATATACTAAAAACCTTGATTATTCTGGTTAGTCACATTGTACTGCTATTATTTTGAACAAAACTGTATATATGGTGTAAATGTTCTTTATATATTGGAATGACACTTCTAGGGAAGTCAACACAAACGCTTTGGGGAATGCCATCAACATGAATGGTGCCTGAAGAATGTGTGAAAACCCTTCCTATTAATTCAACAACACACCCTGTGACGTCATTAGCAGAGTGCATGGAGTATAAAGGACCACCTGTAATGCATATGTCATGGTGTAGTGCGGGTGAGAATGTTTGCCATAACTTTGGTGCTCTCTCACCAGGTGACAAGGCATGCACTGTGGTGTGGCATAGTGTATATTTCATTCCCCAATGTGTCCCCTAGGTAATGCAATGTTGAGTTCGCTAGAAGGGGAATGTCTCGGATACACATGTAAACATGCTTCCCCCTTGCCACGCCTGGGGATATGTTTCAAATGTATGCAAAATTGTTTCACATGTATCCGCAAGTGTTTCACATGTATGCGCAAGTGATTCAGATGAACCTGCAAGTGTTTCACATGTATGCGCAAGTGTTTCACATGAATGCGCAAGTGTGCAGGCAGTGTTGGGAAAGTTCACTTTCTACATGAACTAGTTCAAAGTTCAGTTCACAAATTTTAAAATGAACTAGTTCAGTTCATAGTTCAAACTACAAAATTTTGAACTAAGTTCACTATAAGTTCACAGTTCCAAAAATGAACTAGTTCATAGTTCTTTTTTTCCATATGTTGCTGCGGGCTATTATTTTTCAAAATTATTGCCACAGCCCATATAGAATCACAGACAGCAATTATTTTATCAATTTTAACAATGAAGCTATGCGTCAGATTTCATCTTCATATCCAATTTTGAATCCTTATCCAACCAGGGTTTACATTAGCATAGAGGGGACAGCATTTCTCCATTGTTGCTTTAATGCTTTGTCTCCCATTCTCACCGACCTTTTCATAAACATCATAAAATTATTTTAAATGATCATACGCCTTCTTGCTACATGCTGCTGTCGCCTCCGTGCTCTTTTTTTTTTTTTGATGGCGCGTCACGCATGCAGCGGACGGCGGTGTTGGCTGGTGCTGCCAGATTGGGTGTTTTTCAGCTACACATTAAGATTATACATATTATGGTGTGTTTTAGCCGGGTTTTCGCCTGGAAGGCTCTATAGAAATCTGGCACCCTATTGAACGAAGTTAACCTGAGAGAGCGTGCCGTTCACAGACACCAGAATGAACGAGTTCACAGTAACGTTCATCAGGCATTAATACAGCACGTTCAGTTCACGTTCGCCCAAAAAGAACTATCGTTCAATGAACGCGTTCAGGCACAACACTGGCTGCAGGACACAGGTTATGAGCTGTGTTCAACTTTGCATTTATTCACTGCACTTGTCTACATCAGTAATGAAGTTCTATATGTTAATGCCACCAACAAAAACAAAAAAAAACAAAAAAAAAAAACAACTTGAGTCATGGGTTCTTATATGATATACAGAGAGTGGGATAGAGAGAGAGAGAGAGAGAGAGAGAGAGAGAGACAGATAACAATACTTCCCTTGTGGATCTTCACAGCATGACAGACTGTCCTGCTAAAACAAAGGATGCAGATGATTAGTCCGGATGCAAACCGGAATTGGAAAGCAATTAAAAGTTTTCCGGGGAAGTGTCATGCAGACTTTGGTGATTCCCATTAATATTTTTAGATGATGCACCTGTATTTTATTTCTTTTTCCAGAAATACTCTGCCGCTGGTACTCACCACAATATCATACAATATATGAGAAAATCTGAAATAATTATGCACATATTTCTTGCACTGTGAAGACCCATTCACAAAATCGTTTTAGTATCTCAATTTTTATTTTAGCAAGTAATCTATGGAATTACAGTCCATCAATTAACGTCTAGTGAAGCAAAAAGCTGTGTTTTTTTATGTAGTACAATAGTATATTTATATTATTTTATACAATTAATCCAACAAACCTCTTTTTAATCCAAACTGGATTGTGTGAAGATGTAGCATAATATGTTCAGGTTTCAGAAACAACAATGACATCAAATGAGGATCTACTGTACTGTCACAGTATGTTAACTAAATAAACTTTTCATGTATTATTGTCAAATGGCTGGCAAAGAAAATGTCTCGGGTTACAACTGTAACCCTTGTTCCCTGAGAAAGGGAACGAGAACTGCGTCGAATGACACTTTGGAGGAAGCCCCTCAGCATAGCGCCTCTGAAGTATGAATAAAAAACTAAGCCAATCTTGATTGGTGTTGCGTCATGACGTAACGTGTGACGGCATATGCGGAAGCTATAAAAAGATGCCAGCTCACAACAGAGAAAGCTTCTGTAATGAAGCAAGCGCTTCCAGGCAGGGGTAGGTGTGGCGAAGGGACGCAGTTCTCATTCCCTTTCTTGGGGAACAAGGGTTACAGTTGTACCCCCTTCGAGAGAACTCAAACCGCATCGAATGACACTTTGGGGGAACAAATACCCACTATCCCAAAACGAGCCCTGCCTGTCCTAGTGTGAGGCTGTGCACAGGCACACTTAGGACGAGAGCACAAGGGTGCCAGGTATCGAATGAATGTCCAGGCTGTAAAATCTAATAAAAGTGAGAGGGGTGGCCCATCCTGCTGCATTGCAGACCTCCTGTAACGGGGCCCATGAAAGGAGGGCTCTAGAGGACCCAATGCCTCTGGTAGAGTGAGCCCTCACAGCCAGAGGTGAAGCGCACCTGGTAGGCCATAGATATAGCTCGGACAATCCAGTTGTTAATGGACTTTTAGGAAGCAGGAAGCCCCTACTTGGGTGACCCGATACACACTAATAACTGGTCTGACTTCCGCCATGAGGAGGACCTCTGGATATATATTTTGAGAGCTCTGACAGTGGAGAGCAGGTGAAGTCTCTCCTCATCCATCGTCGCGTGAGGTGTAAGATGAAAAGCCTGCAGAACCATTAGACTGCACCTTGGGCAAATAGCCCGGCCTAGGAAGTAGGATGGCTTTGATGTTGCAAACTCCAGGCACCCATTAGATATAGAGATCGCCTGGAGATCTCCTACCCTCAGAGAAGTAATGGCCAACAAGAAAGCCACCTTAAGGGAAAGGTTCTTGGCCTCAGCCGACTCCAGCGATTCAAAGGGTCCTCAACCAACCCTTCGAGAACCACCACCAGGCTCCAAGTGGAAACCCTGGTACGAGCCAAAGGTCTGATACTCCAAGCCCCACGAAGGAAACGTATGACCAACGGCTGCCTCCCCAGAGGCCCATCACTCAGAGGAGCGTGGAAAGCCAAAATGGCAGTCACATACACCTTGAGAGTGAGGTAAGATCAGCCGAGAAGCGATCTTGGAGGAACTCCAGCACTGAAGCCACTGGGCAGTTAACTGGGTCCACCTCACGCTCTCTGTACCAAACGGTGAGTACATTCCATTTTAGGCATTACAATTTACTCGTGGAGGTAGCTCTAGAGCTGAGTATGGTCTCCACTACTCCTGCTGACAGGCCAGCCTCTCAAAAGTGAGCATCCTGAACCTGAATCTCATCAGAGACCAATTCAAGTGCTTGAGATATATTATTGGAACCAACCACCCATCTTACTTGGGAACTAAGAAGTAGCGGCTATAGAACCAGGACTCCCTGTCTGGAGGAGGAATATGTTCTATAGCCTCCTTTACCAGCAGAGAGTTTACTTCTTGTTCCAATACCCGACTCTTCTCTGGGTTGACTACAGTCCAGACCACCCCGTTGAACTTTGGTGGGCGGGAACTGAACTGTAGTCTATACCCATTTTGAATGGTGCGCAGAGCCCAAGGAGAAATATTCCAGAGATTTTTCCATGCATCTAAATACTTTACTAAGGGGACCAGCCTCTCGAGGCTGGCTTCGGGTACTAATTGGGATTTGTTCTTGGCCCCCTGAAGCGGATCTCCGGCAGGGTTCAACCGAAAATCGATTTCCTGCGAGCTCCACAGAAGAGGCGACCTTGATCACTCCCCCATGGGTGGGACCGCCCGCAGAGGACCTAGGCTTGCTAGGACCTCTTTTTTGAAGCCTTTTTCGCCTTCAGGATCAGGTCGCCCAACTTAGGCTGAGAGTTTCTCTTTTTGCGTCTGTTTGAGGGCAGAGGAGCTGGCGGATGGCTGCGGCTGCCAGCTTGGGGCAGGCTTCTTAGGCTTTGAGGTGCAAGGGAGGTATTATCTAAAGGTTGGAGACCCTTCCTGAAACCTGTCGACGATGACATTAACCGAGTCGCCGAACAGGCCAGATGGTGAAATTGGGGCATCAAGGAGGAAAGCCCTGTATTTCTGCTTGATGCCCGACAGATTTTACCATAGGTGTCTCTCCAAGACCACCATTGCCGGCATGGAACGGCCGATAGCACGGGCCGTTTCCTTGATGACTCAGAGAGACATGTCTGCAGCCTTCCTCAACTCCGCAATAGCTTCCGGAATTGGACAATTGCCCCCATCAATATCTTTAAGACGATATTCCTCCCCTGTCTTTGTTTGTTCTCCCCTTTGACTGTCATCATCCAAAATATTTTCATGTGTTCCTCACAACGCCTCTCCCCTCTAAATTATCTTTTTGACGTGTCCTTCCAATGTATATTTATTTCCTCACTATTATTCTGTCTTGCCACATAAAGCCATCAAATTTTGGTGCAGTCAAATGGATCTGAGCTGCTAGGATCTAAATATTCTCTACCCACAGTCACAAAGAGAACAAGGCTTATCGTGGGCAAGATGCTGCTTGTTTCCTGTATATTTAAGGGAGGTTTGTCTTGCTATTGTCCCACTCATTTAGTCTTTTCTCTCTGCATTTCTCATTATTTCTTGCTCTGGCTTCTTGAGAATGTCTCCCACAACCCATCTGTTCCTCTAGTCCTATAACTCATTCATACTGGCAGAGACGAACCCACACAGCCACAAGTCATCCATCCAAAGTGTCTGTGATTCAGCTGTTGAAGTATTGTCATTTGGAGCCACAATTTAGTCTTATTAGACAGAATTTATCAAATTTGTCACATGTAAATTTCCTGTGCATCTCCCAAGAGTAAATTTATGTTGTTCTTCCACAGATCCTGTTAAAAGTGTTGTATTTAATAAAATTATAAATAATGTGTTGTTCAGAAAGATTCAACATACCTTCTGTCATCTGGTTAATATAGGTCATACATTTTTTTAATTACTATGATTGCAAAAATGTCCACTTTCAGGTCATGATACACATTATACATGAAGTCTTTACTGATTATTTATTTATTCACTTCGGTGGACAAACACAGCCTAAGTTATCTTGATTATCTTTACATCTCTCCGGGAAAACATGATAGGTAAAAATTGATAGCCTGAATGCTAAGTGCTAAATGCATAAATTTAATTTAAATTTAATTTAATTTAACTGTTCATCTCTCAATCATCATTCTATTGCAGGGCATCATATGTATGTGTATGTATGTATGTATTAATTAATTAATTCATTTATTCAACAACAACAACAACAAACAAAAAACAAAAAACTAAAACTAAAAAGCTTTGATCATAAATTATTAATATTTATGTATGCTTGTATGTAATTTATTTAGTTTAAAGTTTCAACAAACTGTTTCATAAAAAAAAAATTAAAAATAAAAGATAATAATAAAAAAAAAAGAAGAAAAAAAAAAAACCTGTCAGACTTTATGAGGTTAAACACATCAGATGACACATCAGAAATTCATGGAAAAGAAGGTTGTGTCTGGAGACAAGTTGACAAGTTGAACTTTTACACCGCATCTTAAAAATGGCACAGAACAGAATCCCTAAACCTTTACTTATAATTAAAATAAGCAGGAAAAAAATCTAATCAAAAATATTAATAAAAGCTAGTATCACATTTACACTAAAACATACCATTACTTTAAACCAATATGGCTAGCAACTTTGTTGCAACAAGTTTGTCATCTTTTGTCTGAGCAATGCCTTTGATTTTGTCCTTTGATCCATTTATAAGTGTTCATGTTATCTCATGAATACAGCATGGCCAGGGGATAGAGGCCATCTGGAATACATAAACACTTAACAACTCACCTTCTCTTTGGCTGATAAACACTTGTCTCACTAGCAAACACGCACATACACACATCACTGTCCTTCAGAGTCATCCAGGGCAGCACCATTGACATATACACAAATGCTGCATTTTTGTTAGGAAGCCGATCCAGCTCAAATATAGAGAACTAATAGAATGTTGGGGTGGTGTGTGTGGGGGGGGGGGGGGGGGGGGGTCATAGAGGGGACACATATCCACGATTAACTAGTCTTCACTGAACAAACTCCTTACTTGCTGCTTATATATAGTTAAAATTGACTAGATAGACAAATTGACCAGTCAGTTTGTCTATCTAGCAATCTTCTCCACCAACACTTCAGTTGTCACTCACTTGCACAATTCTCCCTCAACAACAGTCTCCTGGGTTGACCCAACAATAAATTACAACTCTCTCCACGCCAGGTAACTGAGCACAGGAAAGCAAGTATATATCATTACCCCTCCACCTGTGATCTCTGCCAGGCTGCTGAATAGGGTTTTATTTGAAGAAAAGAAAGACGCAGAGAGAAAAGGGGACACAGAAAGTGGAGAGAAGCCAGTGCATGGTGTAAGTCTGAATTATAATTTATAACCCCAGCTGCTGAAGTAAAGCCACCTTGAAAGGCACTGTTGTTCCTCTTGAAAGATGAGACACAACAGTCATGGAAAGTTGTCCTCCAAAGTGTCAAAGCAGCTTCTTTTCTGTTTTTCTGAATAGGCTGTTCGTGATCGAATACATGGGAGTGGCTTTAGCAATATGTTTCCCTCTTTCAATTTTGCCGGCGGAGTGACACCAATTCTTTCTTCAGCAGAAAATATATAGACTGCAACCTCTTATATATGTTTTCAGTAAGTTTCTCTCTGAAAAACTGGGACCACAGTGTTAATACAGGTAAAGTATATATATATATATATTAAAATAAGGCGTGATTTCAGAGCAAGAACTTTATTACTAAACCAGCATTTCATCTTTCTGAAACATTTTGTAATGAGCTCTGTGTTCTCTCATAGCAAGTTCAAGAACCCAAGAGTCAAAATGTTCTATATAAAATATTTTTAGAATATATATATATATATATATATATATATATATATATATATATAAAAAATATTATTATTATTATTAGTTGAATGCATTTAATTTAGAAAACCTATAAAGCCTAGTATATCATATAGCACAAATTTCTAAGGTCTCTAAATGATTGATATGGTGGAAACTGAAATACTTTGTAATCTGGCTCTGATGAAGACAGGAAATATGTCTTTGTGGCGGATTTTCTGCTGATTAAGAAATGATACAAGATTATTTCAGCTTACAAATTGTTAAAAAAAAGCTAAATATACAGAAAATGCTTCATATTTTGTAAAAAAAAAAGAAAAAAAAAAGAAAAAAAGTGACCTGCAAAACAAAACAGCCCCCTAAAATAAGCCAAACAAACAAAACAAGTATGATTTATTTCAGCAAACACACCTACACAAACACACACACACACGGACATGCTAACACCCAAGCAAACTCTGCACTTTGCATGTAACTTGATATGAAATTAATCACATGGCACTCATACACCTGTGTGCTTCATTAACATCTCGTTGAAAGTCCCTTTGGTTTGGTTCTTTGGTGCTTGGGTTCACTGATACAAAGGCCTCTGGTGCAGATGCTACTGTATGTTAGACCACTTTTGTAAACTTCAGACTAAAAATACTATTTTTAAATTCAATAATGTGTCACACCCAGGGGCGGCTATGCTTTGACTAAGCCACACCCCTTCTCAACTTCCACCTCAAGGAGGTCCCCAAAGCCAACCCAATGGCCAAACAACACGAGAACAAGTAAGTGATAAAACAATCTTTATTTAAATATTTAAAAATAGCTTGGGGAATAGGGAAAGGGCAATTAAAACTAAACTCTGACTCGGCCCTCCAGATGGGCTATGGCCGGGAAGAGGTCAGGGAGCAAGGGGGCCACGGGGATCCGGGGCGTGGGACTCGGGGCCCGGCCAGAGTCTTAGGTATCTGTAGCGCCCTCCTTCTTCCTCCTCTTCGCTGAATACAACTCACGGTAAGTACTGGTTCACACAGTTCGTTCTCGGGGTGCTCACTCTCTTTCTCTTCCTCCACAGGCAACGGCTGGGACGCAAAGGCACAGTTAATTCGGCTTGGTTTTGCTCTCACCTCTTCGCTGATTGCAGCTCACAGTAAGTACTGGTTCACACAGTTCGTTCCTTGGGTGCTCACTCGCTTTCTCTTTCTCCACAGGCAGCGGCGTAAGTACAGGTTTCCTCGGTCTCTCCTCGTGTTACCCACTCTCTCTTTTTCTCTCCACAGGTATCAACTTGGGCACAATAGCACAGTTAGTTTGCTTTGAATGGCTCTCACCTCTGGGCTGGACACAGCGTACTGTAAGTACAGGTTTCGCTCTATTTCTCCTCGCGTTATCCACTCTCTCTCCTTTTCTCTCCACAGGTATCAACTTGGGCACAATAGCACAGTTAGTTTGCTTTGAATGGCTCTCACCTCTGGGCTGGACACAGCGTACTGTAAGTACAGGTTTCGCTCTATTTCTCCTCGCGTTATCCACTCTCTCTCCTTTTCTCTCCACAGGTATCAACTTGGGCACAATAGCACAGTTAGTTTGCTTTGAATGGCTCTCACCTCTGGGCTGGACACAGCGTACTGTAAGTACAGGTTTCGCTCTATTTCTCCTCGCGTTATCCACTCTCTCTCCTCCTCTCTACAGGTATCAACTTGGGCACAATAGCACAGTTAGTTTGCTTTGAATGGCTCTCACCTCTGGGCTGGACACAGCGTACTGTAAGTACAGGTTTCGCTCTATTTCTCCTCGCGTTATCCACTCTCTCTCCTCCTCTCTACAGGTATCAACTTGGACACAAAACACAGTTACTCTGCTTTGGATGGCTTTCACCTCTGGGCTGGACACAACGTACTGTAAGTACAGGTTTCCTCTGTTTCTCCTTGTGTTACTCACTCTCTCTTTCCTTTTCTCTCCACAGGTATCAGATTGGACACAAAGCACAGTTAGTTTGCTTTGAATAGCTCCCACCTCTGGGCTGAACACAGCGTACCGTGCTATCTCCGGAGATCTGAAGCACGCTCACAACATATACTGTACTGAACTAGGCTAGAACCAGCAGTCTCCTTGTCCTCCCGCGACGGAGTGCGTGAAGGCGGGGGTTTATCTGACAGGACACACGGCAATACACAGCAACCCACAGCAATATACAGCACCACGTCAAAATTATAGGTTTTCACAGCACGAAGACTCACCCACCACACTCCGTGTACAAAAAGGACACCCGTCTTCCTTCACTTGGTTCGGATCTGGCGATGGAATATGCGGCCTAGCTAGTGATGTCGTCGTTGTGACTACTTCAATAAGTATTCCTTCGGCTCTCCCACCACGCTATATTAGGGGTAGGGCCGCCCTCCTCCTCCTGGGGAGATCTACACAACGCCAGGTCAATATACAGGGCACTTTCGGCTTGCTCTTAGTACTCACATCAATGCCGCTTCCAATCCCCTTTTTCACATCGTCTCAATTCGCCGTATAATCCGTTCACTTCTCAACCTTTAAGGTTCGCGATGTCTTCACAATCATACAATTCCAGCCTCTGAGAGAGCGAGCGAGAGCGAGAGAGCGAGCGAGAGAGAGCGAGCGAGAGAGAGCGAGCGAGAGAGAGCGAGAGAGCGAGAGAGAGAGAGAGAGAGAGAGAGAGAGAGAGAGAGAGAGAGAGAGAGAGAGAGAGAGAGAGAGAGAGAGAGAGAGAGAGAGAGAGAGAGAGACAGCCACCAGCAGCGCACCAAGACGGGCACGACACAGTGCTTCACACACACCAGAAAGAGCTCCCAGACTGTGAAATAACTTGGCCTTAAGTACTGCCTTGTCCAGCGTATCCTCCAATCACCAACCGCTGTCCCTAACTAGGCACAGGTGCATCGAATTCCCTGATTTTCCCTCTTACGGCGCTACCGGAAGTTCCGGGCGGAAACACTTCCGGGCGGAACCAAACTTCCCGAATTTTGGTTCCGCCCATAAAGATCGTCACCTTGTGACAAATGTATGCAGGATTTAAATAGGGATTATAGTTTATCTGAATCAAAGTCATCAACCATAAAATCCTATTTTTTGAACCCCCTTGTCCCTACAGCACAGAATATAACTGTTCCTATTGTATGCTGATATTGTAATCAAATGTTTACTGCAAATGTGGGTGAAATTTGTGACTGTAATCATATTTCACTGTTAAATGCAGTTATAACACAATGGTTTAAATAATGACATAGAAATGTATTTTGACCCAAAGATTTCAATGGTGCTTCAAATTGTCTGATATAATGATAATGAGACATATTCTGTATATATATACGATCACGATCACGATCGGCCCGATCGTTAATGCGCATCTCGTCAGTAAAGCCGGTTCTCTAATCAGCGCAAGCTTAATTCCATCAGGTGCGTGATTTCACATAGAGCAGCTGTTACACAGAGCCGTTGTTAACTGAGAAGATGCGCCAATAAACGCTGAAAATTAACGTGATTTGCACATCTTCTCTATTAACAACGGCTCTCTGTAGTAACAGCTGCTCTATGTGAAATCATGCACCTGATGGAATTAACAGCTGATTAGAGAACCGGCTTTACTGACGAGATGCGCATAACGATCGGCCGATCGTGATCGGAGCACCCCTAATATATATATATATATATATATATATATATATATATATATATATATATATATATATATATATATATATATATATATCATAATGATCTTGACAAAATGTAGCTATTCTTTTACTATTACTCACCATCTCATCAGATTTTCTGTTTGTACTAGTGTTTGTGTTTTTTTTTTTTTTTTTTGTGTGTGTGTAGATGTACTATACAGGATTAATTGTGTCTAGCAGAATCGAGGTTTGAAACCTTAAAATGAAACATCCAACATATGTCGAAAGGAATCCACACTACTTACTCCATCAGACAAGAAACTGAAGAAAGTAATATATGTCAGGGCAAATGTTTTAGTAAGGGTTGTAAATCTGAAAATTAATGATGTCATTAGTTGAATATACAACTTCAAAATATTTATTGAAATAGTTTGTGATCTTGTTATATGTGTTTAATTATGTTAGAGAAAGGCTAATTAAGATGACAATCAACTGCTCATGCCCTCAGGGTGGAAATCCACGAAAAGTTGATTTTACAGTTGAAAATAAACTGTAATTTACTGTGAAGTGTCCAAATTTCACGTATTTCACAGCACTTAAAAATGGTGTATGTGGTATTTAGTATGCAAAATACATGTATCTGCCTAGTATATTGATATACAGATATTTTCATATCCAATTAAAACAGAAGATATCTCACAGGAATATGAATATTCATATGATATCACAAAAAATAAAAATAAATAAATAAATAAATAAATAAATAAATAAGTGGCTGAGCTGTATTTGGCTGGGCTGGGCCGGGCTGAGCTGCTGTGAGCTGGCTTTTAAAGTGCAAAAATATTGTTTTAGTTACTATTATTATGGTAAAACATTTGGCTATATTAAAATAATTTTAATGAAGACACCTGTGAATAATAAGTGTTGACCAATATATATCAGGGATACAAACACATGGTCAAAAAAGAGAGAGGTAATTGAAGCCCTCGACCCACTGCAAATATCTAGATACTAGGGGGGGAACGCAGAACCTGATTTTACCAAGTGAGACATGTTCCTGGGACAACATCGTTGTTGACCCTGGAACAACATTGTGATTAACCAATCAGATTTGAAGAACCAGTTTATAGATTTTGTAAAGTTTACGCTTAAAATTAGTGTTTGGTGCTTGTACATCAGTGTCATTCATCTATAATTTCCTCTGATTTTAGGGATTACTCATGGTTAAGGTTAGGTTTAGGTGTAGGGATATGATTAAGAATATATTTTTGGAGTAAAATGTTGTTCCAGGGTCAACAAAATATGTTGACCTAGGAACACATCGAACTTGGCAAAATCAGGACGTGCGGGGGGAACGGTTAAACTTTTTCATGGTTCGGTTTGTTTGACGGTTTTAGAGTCACGGTTTCACTATGGTTCGGTATGTGCTGTGTTTATCTTACTGTGAGCAAAAGCACTAATAAGTACAAGAGAGTAAAGATACAAATAAAGTAAACAGTGATTTTCATTTTTCTTTTTTTTTTTTAGGGAGGTCTAGCGTTAGTTTTTTAGGTACAGAAATTTAATAAAGTAATCAAATGTAAAACAGCATCGCATATTTGACTAAATTAAAGATGGTTCTTTATTAAAGTTACAAAAGCTTTTTAATCAAGAGCAGTGAATTATTTCTTTGTTGTTGCTGTTGGATTAATATAAAGCCAGTCTTTTTAAGAGAATGCACTGATACAGCAGGCCTATGTTTTGCCGGCTATGTCTACTGTAGGATACTTACCAAAACAGGCATTACGACATAATTTTTGTGTGAATTTGTCCATTTAAACACAATACTTCAGAGAGCTTATATTTGCGCGCATTCTGAGGCACGGGTTTGTGCGTTTCGGATAAGTACACTCCATCTTTACACGGCACGTGCAAGCTTGTTTCCTCATGCTCTTAAATGTTTAAACTGACAAAGCTTAAAGGGGGGGGTGAAATGCTATTTCATGCATATTGAGTTTTTTACACTGTTAAAGAGCTGGATTCCAATGCTAAACATGGACAAAGTTTCAAAAACTAAGTTGTACGTTTGAGGGAGTATTTTTGTTCCCAAAATACTACTTCCGGTTTGTCAAAAGTTTTGGAAAGTTTTTTTTTCGAGTATGGCTCTGTGTGACGTTAGATGGAGCGGGATTTCCTTATATGGGTCCTAGGACACTTCTGCCGGAAGAGCGCGCGCTCCCGTATAGCGAGGCTGAGCACAGACTCACTGATCTGAGCGATTCACTGATCAGAGCGAGAGCGCCGCGAAAAGTCACAAAAGAAGTGTGTTTTTGGTTGCCAGGGCAAGACAACCCTTCACAGATTACAAAAAAAAAAAAAAAAAACAGCATTAAGGGACCAGTGGATGGAGTTTATTTTTACAGAGCATCAACGGAGTTTGCAAGTGTTTGTGTTTGTTCCCTGCATTTCAAGGCCCAGTTTGACGCCGGATTTGCGTATCGTTTATTTCTTAAGGATGATGCAATCCCAACGAAAAAGGGTCACGATCGGGTTTTGGAACCGCAGGCGGTGAGTAAAACTGCTTAAAATATCTCTGCCTCCTTGTTAGTGCGTCCCCTCCCATGCCGAGACCCGGGTTCGAGCCCCGCTCGGAGCGAGTCGTTGCTGCTGCTGCTCTCGTTCAGTTTCAGTCTCTGGATCTGATTCTGGATCATAAATAAACGGCTGAATCTGATTGTAAGCCATGGTTTGTTTTGGATGATGGCTTTTTCCTCACGGTAATGTCACAGTTAGTTTCCACATGCTCTCAAAGTAAAAGCCTACTGGCGCTCGTGATTCTTTAGCTCCGCCCACATGTCACGCCTCCAGTCGGTCATGTTTTTCCGGGAAAAATCGGTACAGACTATCTTTCTCTTATGAATATAATAAAACTAAAGACTTTTTGGAGTTATGAAGGATGCAGTACTACTCTATAGGTACTCAAGATTAACAGGATATTGAGTGAAAACGAGCATTTCACCCCCCCTTTAAACGAGTTTAGCTTAAACACAGATATCAATGTGTGCTGATCACCCAGGTGATGACGGAATAAATGACTGCTTATATACAAGCATAAGGCATTCACATTGAACAAGAGTGAATGCTTTGTCCACGCTTTTTATGTCTGGGAATCCAGAATGTGCATGCATCAACAGAAACATATATTAGCTCAACACGTTTTGTTTTACATTTTATTTGTAGCAAACCATATTACAGATGCTTTGTCAGATTTAATATGCTGAACCGTGTGTAGTGAACCGAATGGTTCGTTTTCATCCCTACTAGATACTTACATTGCAACCAACCCCTGCCATCGCCCATTCCTCTTGTTTTACTACTCCATCCTCTTCTTCCTGAAAACAATTTCAACTGATGATTTGAGTAGCTCTTTTTGTAGAGTTCTAGGATTATTGGGGTAATTTTGTAGGTTGTACAAGCATATATAAATGCAATAGAACAAAAATAGATGTGAAATAAACAGTGGTTTTTGTTTTTCAGGTAAATTAACTGTATTAAGTTACAGACATCAAATGATAAAAATGTAAAATAACACTGCCTTCACTGTATACATTAAATATGATTCATTTAATTAATACAGTTTATCTTTAGCTACAATTTTTTTTTTTTTTTTTTTCTCTCTCTTTCTCTTTTTTTGTTTGATTAACTTTGGTGACACAAACAGCTGCAGGTATATTGGGTTGCTGTCCCTTTAAGATGAATGCATGTAATACCGGTAATGACACCCATCCTTTTGTTTTCTTTCTCTGACTGCATTTACGGGGAAACTCGTTGAGACACTGTTTTTGCATCCCTGATATCTACAATTTACCGCCATGTTATCACAAGCACAATTTACCCTTAAAAAAAAAAAGTCAGTGATCTTTCTTTTTCTCTCCATGTGCAGGTTTCTAAATTAAGAAAAAAATATATATATTAGCTTCCTAGATAGCTTACCAAGCTCTCATGTACATTCATGCTCAAATGACATTCACTTTAATCAACTGGCAGACTTTAATTAACTCCTGGTTATCTTTCGTAATCACTGACTGGACAAGTAGGTTGTTAAGATAGCTTAGAAAAACTAGTCTAGCTGCTAGGTCTGCTGTTAGCTGGCAGATCATTTGGAACACATACGTTACAGCTACCAAGAAACGTTGACAAACTCTCTCTTTTTTTTTTACTCTTCTTTCAATCAGGACCACTTCCGTCAAGTATATGTATGACAATTATAATTGCAAACAGTTATTGTTGGTGGTATGGTTATGTTCTGGGCAACGCTCCACATGCCTGTCCATGCAGCCATGGAAGAGACACTGAATAATGGGAATTTAAATAGACCGCAGGTGATAGGTGTCAAGACTGGATTGGTCAACGTCAGGATCAGCTGACTGTCAGGTGATGCAAACGTGACTAACGTGGCCTGACTGAACTAAAGTGATGCTCTATAATCATTACACTGGGTATCTAATGCAACTTTTGATATAGGAATTTGAACTCCTAATATTATACTGTAAGCAATTATGGAGATATAAACACAATTGAAGTACTTACAGGATTTTCATTCAGATGTCTCGTTTTGCCGTGTTTATCTAGTACGTGTCTGCAGGAGCACCACAACAACAATCTGTGACACTGTATAGGAACTCACTAATAGCTAACTCAGCTAATAGCTGCCCTGTTTGCTGCCTCAAATTAGGAAATAAATTAATTACTGTTATAAATGCAAAACTTCACTAAAACCTATAATTTTCACAGTAATTTTTAATGTTAAAATATATTTGTCAGCGACCCCCCAAAATCCAAAAAATAATTTTTATGGGGGATCCCTAATGACTAATGACTTATCCCTAATGACCCCCCTCATTTCAAAGTGTAGTTGGAACCTAGTGCATGTCAAGGAGAAATGAGAAAGAGCAAAAAAAAATAAAAAAAAAATAATAATAATTATTATTATTATATATATATATATATATATATATATATATATATATATATATATATATATATATATATATATATAAAAATCATAATTAAATCAACAGATGTAGATGAGATGATGTTAGTAGAGACATGGAAGTGTGTGTATGTTGGGGGCTGGGGGTTAAGCTGTAAGACTTTTACTATGCAATATATATATATATATATATATATATATATATATATATATATATATATATATATATATATATATATATATATATATCACAAAACAACCATGAAAATATCAAAGGTTTCTCGTGCTTTTAACTTTCTATGAGGTAGGACAGGCGGTAAAATATGGCTTGTGATGATAAGACGAAACTGCTTGGCCACATCAATCCAGTTGCAGAAAAAGCTATTGGGAAGTTTTGAATATTTCATTTTACTACACCAGAATGGTTTGTGCTTTCGGGTCTGGAGCATGCAAAGCCATTCCCTGCTCTGAAAGGATCACTATAGTCATAGATGGGTTTGTGTGTCTTGATCCATGTTGGAATTGGAATGCTGTTATTCAGGTTCTCAAACAGTTCGTGCTTAAATCCTTGACTTGAATAAGTTTGGACAGAGTAACGGGATAAGCCTTACACATGCTCAATCATTGTTGCCTGTTTCTCCATGTATGGCAACATTTAATTCTAATTTACCATAAATAACCTGCTTTGAAGCTATTCCTCTTTGTTTCTTTGATTTGTACTTGCGTGGATGTGTAATGCATGACATAGTGTTGCCTAGTCCTGATGTAGTATTCCCAAAAATAAAGCTTGTTTGTAATGAAAGAATTGCATGACATATGTAATACTATGCAATATAATTTAATAATCTTCTTTTTTTATTTCACTTTTTTGCATTTGAACATTTTTTTTTCAGTTTCCAATTACATTTTTCAGTTGTAAGCATTTGAAATCTCTTTTTATAAATAATGCATGAATGATCAGTCAATCGATCAATCAATCAATAAATCAGTAATGAAAAAAATTGATTAACTCTTACTGTATCTTCATTGAATGACAAGAATTTAAAAACACGTCAAAACAGCCATCACATCAAATTTCATTTTTTTTTTTTTTTTTTAACACCTTATCAAATGTGTTTTGGACAGCATGTTATTTATGTGAGCAAGTCACACCATCTACATTTAATTCAGCAGCGTGTTTGCATCCTGTTGACAATGAATCACCTCCCCTCTGTGATTGGTTGCTCAGTGGGAGCTTTAATAACAACAATTAGATCAATTTATTATTTTCTTTATTTATTTATTGTTTTACCCCCCAAAAGGCCGTCTTAATTGATTTGCTGCCACAAGTATGAAGCTCTTTAATTCAAGAGCACACAGCACTGTCTCTGAGGGCACACATGTGACATACACACATACAGACATCACACATACAGACATCTAATTTTACATCTCACTGAGTGAAAATGTGTGAAAATGCTGTAGTCCACAAATCAGGCCCACAGAGGGCCAAAGGGGTTGATATCTCCCCAAGTATTTTTTTTTTATTTTTTGTAGTGGGGGGGTGTATAGGGTTCAAGCCGTAGAGGTGGGGGCCGGGGCCTTGAAGGCTGATCTGCCATGGCCTCCTGAGTTTCCTGCTCCATCATGGCCTACCAACTCCCCTGCTCTGCCATGGACTCCTGAACAGTCTGCTCCACCATCTCCTGAACAGTCTGCCCCCCCCCCCCCCATTTATACAGATAGGGGGTTTGCATGGGGTTTCAGAGGAGTGTGGGGTGATTTGAGTTCTGGGCTTTCACGGCCTGAGGAAAAAAAACTGTTGAGCAGTCTGGTGGAGCGGCTCTGATGCTCTGGTACCATCTTCCTGATGGTAGGAGCTGGAAGAGACTATGGGAGGGATGGGTGGGGTCCTTCATGATACTGTTGGCTTTGCTGAAGCATTGTGTAAGGAAAATTTTCAGGATGGAGGGGAGAGGGGCACCGATGGTCTTTGGAACTGTGTTCACTGTCTGCTGGATGGTCTTGCGGTCAGCTGCACTACAGTCCACATACCAGACAGTGATGCAGCTGGTCAGCACGCTCTCAGTGGTGCCTCTGTAGAATGTGATGAGGATGGGTGGAAGGAGACTTGCACTTTTCAGCTGGCAGAGAAAGTGTAGGCACTGTTGTGCCTTGTTGGAGAGTGACATGGTGTTGGTGGTCCAGGTGAGAACATCAGTGATGTGCACCCCCAGGAATTTAGTGCAGATGAATCTCTCCACAGTTGAGCTGTCGATGGTCAGTGGGGGGTGGTAAATGGAGTTTCTCCTGAAGTCCATCACAACCTCCTTTATCTTCCCCACATTGAGGGACAGGTTCTTAATGCCACAGCATTCAGTCAGCTTTGCCACTTACTCTCTGTAGTGTGTTTCATTGTTGTTGCTGATGAGACCTACCACCGTTGTGTCATTCTCAAACTAGATGATGTGGTTGGAGCTGAACTTGGCAGTGCAGTCATGGGTCAGCAGAATGAAGAGAAGCGTGCTGAGCACACAGCCTTGCGGGGCACCTGTGCTCAGTGTAGTAGTGCTCGAGGTGTTGTGGTCGACACGGACTGACTGAGGTCTTCCAGTTAGAAAGTCCAGGATCTAATTACAGATGGAATTGTTAAGACCCAGCAGGTTTAGTTTATTTATAAGCTGTTGTGGGATTATTGTGTTGAGTTCTGAGCTGAAGTCAATGAACAGCATTCTAACATAGGAGTCTTTATTTTCTAGGTGGGTAAGAGCCAGGTAGAGGGTGAAGGAAGGTGCATCGTCTGTAGAGCGGTTTGGATGGTATGCAAACTGGAGCAGATTGGGTTTGCTGGGGAGGCTGGTCATGATGTTGTGCATAACTAAACTTTCGAAGCACTTCATCATGAATGGAGTCAGTGCTATGGGATGGTAGTTGTTTAGACAGGACAAAGGTGATTTCTTTGGTACCGGTTATGATTGTTGTGGATTTGAGACAAGTGGGGATGACTGCCTGGCTCAGCTAGGTGTTCAATATATCTGTTGGGACATCTGTCATGTGCAGCACAGTCTCTAAGTACATGGCCTGGTTTGTTGTAAGGACCTGCAGCCTTGCGTGGGTTAATCATATATAAGGTTACCCTTATGTCAGCTGGAGTGCCTGGTCATTGGGAGGTATGGGCAGTTTTTGTGCAGGTGTGTCATTCTGCATTTCAAACAGTGAATAAAAGTGGTTCAGTGCATCCGAGAGGGATGTGTCATTATCACAGTCCTTTGGTGGGGGCTTGTAGTCAGTGACAACAAAAACAATAATAATAATAATACAAATATCAGTATTGTTATTGTTATTTATATATATATATATATATATATATATATATATATATATATATATATATATATATATATATATATATATATATATAATCAAAATATTACTTAAAACTGCTATTAAACTACTACTAAAGTAACACTGATCCACGATGTGGTGAAAAGTTTAATAAATATTTTATGTATAATAAAGTGTAAAACAGGTTGTGAACACCTATTATTGATGACTTTAAATTTCATGTTGTCAAACCAGGGAAGATAAGGTAAACTTACATCACACATTTTTGAAGGACATTCTTATGTAAGGCCTCAATCTGCTGTGATGAATCACATCTCACATGACTTGTCTTCAAATGTCAGTTTAAACTCTGTTAACAATCACAACCTCAATGGAAGCACTAGACACACACTAAGCAATGGTCAAGTGAGCAAATACAGCTATTAAAGAACAGGTCTTTTTTATATATCTCATTTGCAGTTTATAATGTAGCTATCCTTAAATGAAAACAAACTGCAAAATTGTTAATCAAAAAAGTACATGATAAAAAAAATAGTCTCTAAAAAAGAGAGAGTGGATTATTAATCGCCTTAATGAGTCATCATATTTTCAAATATTTTCCCTGCTACCGGTATATGTCATTGGTTAATACATTTGCATAATTCCCACCTGTCCACAAAATATGAACAGAGTCTGGCCTGCCCGCAAACACTTCTGCTAGTTACTGTTTACATCATGTTGAAAAGGCGCTGTGTTCAAGGATACCACATAAATACAATTTGAACCTTTTGTTCTGTGCATGCCATTTTATCAAGGACTGCTTCTCTAATCTTGGCTTTTATCTTCGTTGGCTTCAAATAGTCTTTCTTAATTTGGACTAACAAGCTCTCTGAACCAACACCTGTCAGTATGATTGATACGTTATGTGTACATTTTCAAAGGGGTACTCAAAATATCAAATTTTTTGCGCTAATATGTGATGTATACCTATGCAGTATCAGGTTTCCAGGTAAAGCCTAATAATACTGTCTTACTGAAGTAATGTATAATTTGCTGTGAACCCACTATTTCCTAAGAATGTGTTGATTAATGTAGATGTTGTTCTGATTACTTGCAACATTATTGTTTTAAGTGTTAATGGTTTAGCAGCTAAACTTTAGCTGTGGGCACGATTCACTTGAAGAAGTGTTTTTGTATTTTATGTCATTATTATGAGAACGGATTGGACCACTAAAGGTGCTTTGTCAATGGTAGCACTGGCTAACTTGCTCAAGGATGACTTGCCCTTTAAAGTATTTCTGCACATTTTCCACAGGCATTCACTTAGTTCCCAAATACATACAATATTGTAAGCCATTTTTACAGACTACTCTGCACAGTCCAGACCGCATATAATAAATATGGGTCAGCAAGGTTTATGTTGTGGCTAATAAAGATTAATCACAAAATCCAATATAACAATATTATCTGCATGAATGCATTTTGTTTTTTGTTTTATGGTGAGGCCTCAAGTTTCACAGCATAAGAGCAAGCAGATATATGATCTTAATGAAACAGCTATCCTTTTTTTCCAGTTAATTAGTCGTGAGCTTTTGACTACAGCTCTTTATTGATATTTGATACCATTTGACTTTTTCACTCTGCTGCTAGACCTGAAATGTATTATCATTACTGTCACTGAAACAAGACACAAGACAGTTCTTGCAGGATTTGTTGGATAAATTAGAGTGTTTGTTTGCTAAGTGCTAGAGCCAACAATGGTAATTAGAGGCAAAGACGATCAGGTCAAAAGATCCCCTGTGCTCTTGTGGAATGATGGATTAGACATTGTTTGATGTTCTTATATTTACAGCTCAGTAACTTATGATCATACATCCGCCATGATTTTTTCCAGAGAGATTTTTTGCTATGTTTAGAGATGTGTTTCCTCTGAAATGGCACTTGAGGCAAACTGAGACTTGACCAGTGTGATTCAGCCATAAGTGCAAAACTATCAAAGGATCTTGCTCAACATACCACTGTCTTTGTTAAATGTAGATCAGTGATGTGAACATAGATGATTGGCGGTATAAGCATGAGTTATAAGACCTTAAAAAGCATAAGAAACTCAAGCCTAAAGCTCATGGAAAATATATCTTTCATTTTTTATGCAATTTAATATTAGAGCATCAGACTATACATTGACATAAGTTACTGCTAAGTGTCATTGAGCTGCCATTTAGTGTGATATTTTGAAGTTTCTATAAATATCCTCAGTGGGGGTGGAAACTTAGTTGTTAATGTCTGAGATTTCATGCATAAAACTTTGCATCTTAAAAGTTTGTTCCCACAGAGAGTCAAATCTGTCAGCCAAAGACCATTACACAATGTTAAGAGCCCTCTGAAAAAATAAATAAATAAGGCACCGATGAACCGTCTACTATAATGTAATGATGTTAAATTACACAGCTACTTTCGGAATGCATGTCAGTGTAGAAAGATGCTTTCAGCCCAGCTGGAACTAACTGTCAGAACTAACCAGCCAAATTTTGACTGCCTGAATATGACAAGAGGAAATAGTAAAAACAAAGTCAGATCAGTAGTACTGGCCATTGGAATTTTCTTTTTTTTTTTTTTTTTTTTTTTTTTTTTTTTTGTGAGTGTAAGACCATCTTCTTTGGAAATCTGGATGACGTTGCATTCCCTGCCCTTTACTCATCTCAGAGCACTCTCTGTCTTGAACATCCCAAACAGATGGGATACTCTGACAACAACACACTGATCGAACAGCTGTGAAATGTTGTACACAAGCAAATAATGAATAATCAGAAGCTGAGCACCAAGTGCCTCACATTAATAGCAAGGTGTTCTAATTAGTTTCCCACAACTGCTCCGTTTCAACCTCTGAGCAACAGTTTTGATGAATGTAGTTCTCACAATGATCAGTGTGTGAAAATAGTTGGAAATTGTGGAGCAGTTTGTGTTTAAATCGCATTGACTCATTTGACAGATATTTAAATCTAACCCATCTCAAACTGCATTTTAGGTGTACAGTAGGTATAATTTTTTTGTGTGTGTTCCAGAGTAATCAAACCAATGACCTAAATGCAAATCTGTAATGCCTTGAAATAATACAGTGACAATAAATAATCAACATATGTTTTATTGTCATTAATGGCAGGCAGCACACACACACACACACAAAAAAAAAACATACACCACAAAGTGATGTTTGATTAGCCAGTCAATAAGTTATTGCAGTGAATGAATTAGTCAAATTATTTATTATTAACAATATTACAATTTAATGCAAGACACTACAGACAAAAACTGACTAGTTAAAAGACTAAATGAAACAGGAATTCTGAAATGTTGCTAATTAGTGCATATTTGATTAAATCATGAACATATTTAAGAAACCTTAGTAATAATAATAATAATAATAATAATAATAATAATAATGATAATACAATTTTGAATGAATAACATTTGTTATTCTAAAGACATTCCTGCTTTTATTGACATTCATAAGATAAGCAGATTTTATTACAATTAAATAGTGCAGATGCTGTTTTAGCTTTGTGGCAAACATTTGTGCTACATTTGTTAACATTCCATTTACCATGCCTGAGTTACAGTCTTAGAAAATGCTCCGGTGCTTCTTCAGCACACATCTGACTTCCAGTCATTTCAATCCTTCAGAATTTATCAGCCAAGCGTACAACACATAAAACTTTAGTGCGATAAAGTCGAGCGTGTCTACAGACGAATCGATACCTGCACAGGAATCCTTCAAGTTATTGGCAGTCGACTGGGCGCTCTCTGATAATATGACTCACTAGCCCTCACTTAAACTCATTCAGGTCCCATTATGTGTGTCCATTTCTCATTACTGGCAGGCGGCAGGCAGGATGAACTTGCACTGATCATTTTTACGAGCCGAATGGAGATTGTTCCTGCTGAAAGAGGCCTTTGGAAACATTCTAATGCATAATGATTAACATTCTTTTTAATCAAGGGACTTTGCGGAGTTCATGTTCCCCAGACCCCATACAGTGCATCAGATGTCTAATTAGTGTTCCAAAGTGACACGCATGTTCACAGAAGTTGGTGACAGAATATATTAAGGGATAAGAGAGAACCGTGTGGCCAGGTGTTGTCTATCTTGATGATACCCTTGTCTTTGCATCCATATGGCGATGAGACATCCATATTCATTGAGTTTTATAGGCTGCTGAATCCATGTCACTAATTCTTAGTTTTGCCTGTTATTGGTTTCATCAGAAAGACACCCTTTTAGACTTGTGAGGGTAATGACAGAAATATTACAGACATGCATGACGTTGTTCTACAAGGAAAACTGATTTGTTTTCTGTGCATGTTCTAGAGTCATTCCTGCTACTATATGCAGTGCATTTTCATTTCCTTAATCTTAATTTTAAAACCAGTTTTAATTGTTGTCTAATTTGTTGAATCAAAAAAATTTCAAGCTGCTTTATTTTATCTGTTTGATAGTGGTCATTTAATAGACTTTTCCTGATTAATTCTCTGTTTTGTTAGTTAAATCCCTTTAGCAAAAAATAAATAAATAATAATAAAAATAATAACAGCCACTTCCTGAATGGCATCATCATTTATAAAGCGACATCAACTTGGAGAGAAAACAGAAGCACAACTTTGAGTAAGTGTTAGGAATTAATTTGATTTCTTCTGTGATGTGTTGTGGTTTTAGTAGGTTTGTGCCATAACTTAAGTTTCTTTATTCATGTTTATTTATAAAACAAGTTTATTTCCATGCCATCGTTAATGAAAGGTTCAACGTTGTTTTATTTATTTATTTATTTTTTTTACTTCAAAGGTTAAAACTGACTTCCATAGATACACTTGTTCAATTTGTTAGAGTTAGATGATTGCAAAGTTACAGCAGAACTGTAAAAAATAAATAATAATAATAATAATAATAATAATAATAATAATAATAATAATAATAATAATTTCACCTCAATTGTCATGGATTTGCTGCAATTATGCTGCATTAATAATTTTCAAAGCACTCGTAATAATAAATCAGTAATCTGATTATTTCAATTCTGATGCTATAGTTTTCTTCATGTTATATTGTGTTCACCAAATCATATCACCTGGTGTGAAAATAAATCATCTCCACTCTTAGAATGAGCTTTGCAAGGTGATTATACTGGTTTTTATCACATATTGCTTGTTTGCTCACACAATTGCTATCAGCAGATTTCAGCAGAATCTGCATTCGGCTTGCCGAGGCAAACTTTATAAGCTTTGTAATGAATTTCTCATGGTGTGACAGTACAATGTCAAGGTTCTTTCTGTGGGGCAACTCGTGCTGGTGTTGCATCATTTCCTTTGTAGAGTTGCATTTTTGCCAAGAATCTAATTTCTGGCCTTGACCAATCTTGCAATATCCGACACTCGAGCGCCTTGTTCCAACTGCGTGGGGCTGTCTGTTGAACCATATATTCTCCATATATTCTCATTATTAGAAATAAAATGTGTCCTCGCAAGCACTTTTGTATCTTCTAAGGTTGCAATAATATATATATATATATGTATTACTGAGATAAAGTGGATTCACACAGTCATTTAAATGACAAAACAACATATAATTTGTATTTATTTATTTACTATTGGCTGGCAATTGGCAATCTTACTAAGTAAATCTGTTGTTCTTGTGAGTAAGTTTAAATAAAATTCAGCTTACATGATTTTGGAATATGAGGCTTTTTCTCTGACCATAAACATGGCATCCATATTTGTCTGACCTAAGTGTTTAAAATAAAAGCATGGTTATTTTTCATGTAAATACTGTAAAGAAAAAAGGAAATAAATAAATAAATAAATAATACAGCAATTGAGTCGTTACGTACTGTAATGATCTAATAATGCTATATCATTGGATATAGTAGCATAATTGTGTGATTTACTGTTAGTTTGGCAAGCAGAACATAAGAAATTAACCCCCCCCCCCCCCAAAAAAAAAAAAAAAAAAAAAAAAAACGATATCCCACCTAATAGGGTGTGACTGGCAAACCAACCTGTGTTTCATAAGCATAAAAGCCTTCAGCACTGTCTATAGTACCCTGCTTTAAATGGTAATTATTGCACATCTTATGTATGCATAATGAGCATGTCACAAGAATTTTTTACAGTGATGCAAAGTGTTGAAGTCCACTTCAACAATCTTCACCCCAGTGGGGCTAACTTCAAAATGCATCCTCTGACAGCAAAGGTCATAGGAACAAACCTGCTCTAACCCAATTGCTTTGCCTGGCCTAATGCGTAGACAGCGATATATGCTTGTCAAGTGGGATTATCGATGCTCACCCATGCAGAAAAGGCAGTTACTTCCAAGTGCAAATATCAAGCTTTCAAAGAGCGCTATCAGGCCAGACCATAAACTAATGTATATTACTTGTTGTCACCTTCTTGATTGTGTATGATAGCATAAATCTATATTTGGATGTTGTCATAAAGTAAACGTCAACAAAATTGTTAGAAACTTATAGTATACTTATCCGGGATGCATTACGAGTGGAGAGTTAGAGAGAGATGAAGTCAGAGGGTTTGTGGTGTTTAAATTGCTGTGGTTTGTGGAAAAGGTTAGAGCTCTTAACACACTACTCTCAAGACTATATTCGACGTCAGTGTGCGCAATGCATTTTTGGCTCACCACTGACATTTTTAGAGCAGATTTTCAAAGTTCAAAGGGATGAACCTCTTAGTTCTCAATATGTGCTTCTCTGTTGTTTCACAAACTCGTTGTATCCCAATTAAAGCTGAGCTTACTGATTGTAACAATATATAAAAACCTTCGTAGTCAAGGGAAGAAGGAGCTCACGGTGGCCGCGGGTACACTCCGCGGGTGGACAGCACGACACTCTTCCGCCACCCAGTGGTCGGTGATGGCTCTTCAGTGTTCGGGCAGCCGGCAGGAGTCCACCATTCCCTGCTCCTCCCCATTATGGCAGACGGCAGCAGGCTCCAGCCTCCTGGCGAATGGCGCCAACTCCTCCGTTCACTCACGGACGGCACAGACTCCTTCGCCCTGCTCGATGGCACCGCGGATTCACCACAGCGGCGAGGGATCTTCGGCAGCGTGTCCCTCCTTCCTCCCGGGTTTCTGCACCAGGGTAACACTGTAAAAACCTTCGTAGTCACGGGAAGAAGGAGACGGGAACCGGTGGACATCTAAATCAAAACTTTAATGATAAAATAAACACAAAACAGCATGTCAGCCCCTCACGGACGACTGCCGCCCACAAACAAAAATCAAACAAAATAAAATCCAGTCCTGGTCCTCTCTCGTACTGTCGTAGCTCCTCTTTTGTATCCTTCCGATCTCCTCCGTGGGACTCGAGACCGGTGAGTGACGCAGGTGTTGCTCATTTCCAAATCACTCCACCGGCCTCGCTCCGTTCCCACTCGTCACACTGATTAAGAAGCAAATAGCCTTGAGGCCTTACCAACGCAAGAAACATGGCATTAACTAAAGCTTTTCAACACCATCTGCATTGCAAGGCTTTTTAAAAGCTGGTCACACTGTTAGTTCATCCATTGTTATCTTGTAGCACTATATTAATTTGTAGCTGTTTATACAGCGGGTTGGATTGCATTGCAGTGTATAAGGAACCAGACAGATCAAGAAATATGGATGATTACGAGGTCTTGTAATTAGAGGCATTTGTAAGATGATATGGAGATGCATCTCTTTTGTTGATCTTAAATAACGGCTCTGTTCCAAAACCTAGTGAGCTGTCTTACTTTCTGCTGCACAGCTAGGCAGTGCAACCAGTCTAGAACAATTCATAGGCAGCTACGCCTACAAATAACATAGCTCAGTTGAAGCACATGAGACTTGACTCTGAATTTATGTCAAACTACTACTCCTTCTACTACTACTACTACTAGTACTACTACTAATAATAATATTCTTGTGAGTTTGCCACATCATACAGTTAAAATATATTTGAAATAATCCTGTTTCAGAGAAGTTGAATATAAGTGCATTTGTGATCATACTGCACTGAATTGTACCTTTTTTTAAAGATACGAACAAGTTAAAATAATAAATTCAAATAATGTTTTTAGAGAATTGATTTTTAATAGTGCATTTTTTGCTCATAACATAATTATTATGTTAAATAAGGTGCTATTTAGTTTATATGTGTAGTTTTAATGGCTTGCATTTTGCTAAACTGAAACATAATATGCATAACATTGCAGAAGGATCACCATGAATCATACTCGGATGACCTATTGTTTGCATTTTCAATGTTCATTTCTTAAGGATATAATCTATGTAGTAATTATGCAATTATCTTCAAATTCATAAATACCCTTGCGGCAAAGAAGTGCAGACACTACTCACCTCTCCTGCCCACTCAGATTTAAACAAAGCCATTGTTCATTTGGATTCCTTTCACTCGCTGTTTATATCTATATTTTCCATCTGTCTAATATCCTCTGCCTTCTTTTCTCCTCAGTCTACCTCTAGTTTATTTTGTAGAAAACACCAGTCGATCGATCTGCCTTATTGTTACTTACTGCATATACTACATGAGCTCTCAAGCGTGCATGTATTGAGTCAACTACTGGATGCATTATACATTCAAACCGATATTGACTGTCTTACCTTTGCCTTTCTAGTTAAGCCTATAATAGAGCTCATTATTTATCTTAACACCACCCAAAACATGGTCAGTAAGACCATATGAATTATTCAGAGGTTTAAAATGAGCTTGTAGCTTGTGGATGTTGTAGTGAAGCTCCAGAGACTTTAAATGGGTCGACAGCTGCATTGTCCCAATAATGCGTTGGCCAAATTAATACTGTGAAGGACAGGCCTCTGAAGTGAACATGACAAACCACATCAGTGATGGTTGCACCAACATACCTAACTCATGAACATGTCATGCTAAATTATGTATGTGTGAGTGGCCCAACACAATCATACGGGGTTTGTTTGTTTCTTTGTTTATATTAACTGCATATAACTTTACATATATTTTTTATTTATTTATTTTATTTTATTTTATTTTTATTTATCTATTTATTTGGCTTGAAGTCCAGTCATTGTTTACTCCCTCATGTAATTCAAGATTTTCAATCAGAAAGTGGATATAGAGTGTGTTCATACACGAAAGTAGTCTTCTAAAGCCATAACTTAACTTTGTGTAAAAAAAAAAAAAATAAAATAAAAAAAAAAAAAATAAAAAAAATAAAAAAATATGAAAACTTGTTTTGATCAGTCATGTAAATTAATCATTATTAAGTTTAATTTACTATTATTATTCCTATTTTACATGCTAGTAATCATTATTACTATTAAGCACTAATAAGCATGCATACTACTAAGATATTGGTTGTTTATTAGTGCTTATAAAGCACATATCAATGATTATTCTGCATGACCGTATTTAAGATCCCTTAATGCTACCCCATACCTAAACTGAGGAACTATCCTATTAACTATTAATAAGCATAAAACAGATAATCAAAAAAAAATATATATATTATTATTATTTTATGATTAGATAGGTCAATTGAAAGGTTCTATTTTAAAACATTTTGACCAGTTTATTTGCTGTATTCATTTTTTTTAACCATATACCTTTGAACAGAAGTGTGAATATTGTTATTTTATGTTATATCTTATGTTACGTTAAGTTACATGGTGTTATATGTTATGCTATGTTGTTATATTATATTTATAACCAGTAAATTTTTTGTGAGACATATAGCAAATGATCACACTGTATTTAATGCATAAAAATGCACATAAAAGTCATTGATGGTTACATTTCATGTGGAATTAGTAGGTTTTTAATGATCTGGACTTAGAAAATATATCCCTCTGAGTAACCAGTCTACTACAATCAGCCGTTATCAGTTCCTCTGTGGGTCTTTTTCTCAGTAGAGGTGACGGCACTTCTCAGTATGCAATCAGTCATTAGGGCCGGCCACTATATTAGGACTGGATTCACTGTGTGCACGTGCTCTCTGAGCTGCAGGGGGTCAACTGATCTCCTAGAGATTCAGGATGTGATACAGCAAGTTCAAAGGAATGAGCCATTGCACCAGCAGAAAGCAAGTAGACAGGAAATAAGGGCCATAGGGACAATTGTGAGTCATTTTTTACGCTGCCTTTTATCCCTTAATAATATGGATTTACGCATTTGGTGGGGTTTACAGATTGCTTTGACGTATGTTTCTATTTCTGCAGACACAGCAACTGCTATCTTTAAAGCTTCCTAAGGACAAAGTGTTGAATTTCTTCTTCTGGTTTTATATTTTGTAAACATTTTATGGACAGACAGCGAATGGCTTCTCAAACAAATAAGACTAATTAAAAAATAATTTACCCAGTTGGTATTTTTATTTATTTATATATGTATTTATTTTTTGTAATAGATCCCCTTAAGATAAGCACCAAATACATAACAAGGGTAGATTTAAAAGTCATTCGATTTAGGTTGGGCGAGTTGTCATGCTTATTTTATGTTGTAATGATGTTATGTGTTAAATAATTTAAAGCACTGTGCTAAAGTCTTGGGCCACTAGTATTTTCACCAACAATTTTTTTTTTTTAAGTCAGTTATCTCTATATTAAGCTGTGGTGTGCCAGTAGTAAATATCAGTTTCATTCTTTCTTTCTTTATTTAAAATAGAGAAGTATAGTAGGCAGCATGCAGCATTCAGTAATTAGAAAGGTAGGATATCATGGAGACCATATTATTAAACAAAATAACCCATAATTATTAACATATGACATTATCAGACTGTTTTATTTATTATGAAGAGTAATGTTCGTAGCATTTCAAATCCATCTTATAAACTTATTTTACCTCCTGGAAAGCAAGACTGGCTTCCAACACCCACTTATTTGAAATTGGGAGCCAAGTATTGCAACGTTGGCCACCTCGTGTTTATTTACATCTTCACGTATTCACTTCTAGCAACATGTTTGCACAATATATAGCCTCTTTTGGCGGAACTGTTTTTCACACTTTTCTTTTGCATTTATTTCTCTGTAGTCGTTCTGGACTCACATTAATATCTGACATGCAAAGACATTACACATTCAAACAAAAGCATGTTCCTCATGCCTCTCAATAGCTTCTGCAAAAGTAATTCATCATTTGCTGTGTTGAATGAAGGCAGGTATACCAGACTTGTTAAAAGCAAATAACTGCACAAAAGAGTGCATTTCTATACTTTGAGTACGTTTCACAGCTATTATGTGTAGAACAATTGTTTAATCATTGCTCATATTTTTGTGTTAGTCTTTTAGGGGCATTTTCTGTGACGTCAACTGCCTGATGTTATTCTCCGAGGCTTAGATTTAATTTTCCACACTGGCTGAATGTCTTAATCATGAGTAAATGCAACATTCCACATAACATACATGCCATTTGATTTCTTTAGCTTGTTTTTTCAAAAGTTTGCATGGACACTGAAACATAATACATGCAATTTGATTTCTTTAGCATGTATTTTCATAAGTTTGCATAGACTAGATTAGTTTATTTGTTCATCTGAACCGATTTGGAGAAATTTTGCATTACATCACTTGCTGACCAGTGGATCCTCTGCAGAGAATGGGTGCCGTCTGAATGAGTCCAAACAGCTGATACAACTTTATCACTTTTTCACCGGAGGAAGCATTGTTATGAATCTGTCTTATGGCCAGAAGCAATGGTTAACAGTTAAAACTTATTGTTCTTGAAAGCATGCAGCTTTTCTATTCACAACACATTACTGATGGATTGGGGTTGTATGGATTACTTGTGGATTTCTTCTGAAGATGGTTTCAGTCATTTTAGGTAGTCCTTATCAATGCAATGTATGTTCAAGTGTTCACTTGTTTAATACGTTTGCTTTTAGTTATTGTGTGAGGTCATGATTGTGATCTTGCAATTGGGTCTGCGGTAGTTTGGGCTGGACTTTGATAGAGCGACTCCACCTTATGATCACTACTGCGCAGACTTGTGCTCAAAATGATATAGTGGAAGGAAGTGAAGACGCAACATTCTTTCTTTTTACAGTCTATGGTTTAAAAGGATTAAGCACCCTGATACTGATTTAGCATCTATGTGTTATTCATCCGTAAAGTCATCATCCAAACACTAATTTTGATGGTGAAAATGTTGTGACTGCAGTTGTTAATTGTCAGACCTCTTTTTTTTAACAGTCAATAAGAGGACCTCAAGATTGGGTTAACCTGTGAACTGCAGAGTTTCTTTTATTACAATAGTGCTTTTGAGAAAGGCACTTGTCTCTTATCCTTCAATTTTCACAATGGCTACAGTAGGTAGACAAAACAGCAGAAGTGTTGCTCAAGAATGGGCTTTATTTTTTTTTATTAAATGGGTGTGAGATGGGCGTGAGAAATACAATACATTGATTGCCAGTTATTTTGATGTAAGGTTTAAAAGAGGTCTGTCAATTACCACTTATTTAATATGTGATTTTTCAAAGCACTGCAAGGCAACAAAATTAATACCAAGAGGCCAAAAAGCAGGCGTCTGAGTTGCAGGTGCACTGGACATGAAAATGTAAAAGTGTCATCATGAGGGCTGAAGTACATGGCAGAGCTGACATCAGGAATTTGCTTGCATCCAAGTCCAATCCAGTGAAAACTGGTGCAGCCAATTATAGCTGCCAGAATATAAAGGTTTGGAAAGAACCAGAGAATCAGAAAACAATTCAACTTCATTTTGTCTTGATAATAACCCAAATGCATGCATTTTTTTTTTTTTTCATATCTGATAAATATATGCTTTAGTGTACCAAATGTCTGCAAAATAAACCCTGCTTTGAGAAGTGTTGTCTCTTAATTAAACATTTCAAGCATTTTCAGCCATCAAAGCAATACTTGAGACATACTTAGAAAACATCAGGCTGAATAACTATGTTGTAATGTCTACATTTATAATTATTGATTGTGTCTGCATTTCCTTTTATTAATTTATTCACACAAAATGGTAAATATTTTTGATGTCAACATTTATCTTGTTATTGTTCTTAAATTAATATAATGAGCTTATCAGCAATGGCCACAATTTTGTTTGCATCTGTAACAGAAATATGAAAAGCACTTTTCACCAGTAGCTCTGTCACACTGACCAATTTGCAGCTCTGATTTGTTCAACATAATTTTAAGCGGGTTACTATTTTATTAGACTTAATTATGCAGTAGGTTTTACATTTACAGATATGCATTTTGTAGATGCTTTTATGCAAAGAGACTTGCATTGTATTGAAAGTATAGATTTGATCTGTTCATGAATTCCCCGGGAATGAAATTCATTAAATTATTCCGTAAAGTTGGCAGAATGAAAGACCCATCCCTATCCCCCAAACTGTATATGTCGTTGTGAAACAAAATATAGTTTGACGTGTCATTTATTACCTTTTACCCTAAATCAAGTTTATGTTTGGAGAAAACTAAAGAATGTTAAAACAAACATCGTGTGTTTTCCAGCGGATAAGCATAATGATGTGCACAGTCATGTTGTGGGAGTTATTAGGTTTAGTGATTGCATGTCCGCATCGTTGTGAGTCAAATGCTCTGCAAGTCAAATGTCTTGCTTTGCTTCCCCAGTCACCATCTAAACATCCCCAAAGAATTATGGGTAATTCTGGAGTCCAGAGTGCAAAGTAGATCTCAACCTGGAGGGGAGGGGTTTCTTCTTGAAGAATGGTGCAATATTCCACAACCACATGCACACACACAAACACAATTCTGGCGTTTTATGGCAGCATTTGTGGCCATATATATGGCATCCTTAACCCTTTGAACGTTACGGTCCCATATATGGGATTTTAGGTTTCAGACATTTAAATACATAGTAAAACAATACATTTAGAGTTTGAAAAATACACACATGTCTATGGAAGCAACGATAAAAATCAATTTAAATTTAATTTGTAGATGTGTTTTATTAATATCAGATAAAATGGTGTAGGTAACTATAAAGTTCCCTCTATTATTCACCCAGTTCACTGGCCACTTATTATTTGTATTTAAGGAGAGACTAATTAATTAACATGCTGTAAATCCATCTCACATTACAGATCACGATCAAGATCATTTAGAAATGTTTTTAAACGACCAAACACATTCATTTACACACATTTATGAATTGGAATATCAGATTGTTCATGATCTGGTATGTACATTTGTGAATGTTAAATAAAAAAGGAAAAACAAAATAAAAGCGATCTATCTGTCATGCAGTGTTTTCGTGGCTGCAGTGTGTCACGTGCTTGACGCATCACCATGGAAACAGTAAGGGGAAACATTCTAAAATAACAGTCGACTTAAAAATAAAAAATAAAAAAAATAAAAATAAAAGCTCACTCTGGGGGGACCGCTAGAATATTTTAAACTCACCACTGGAAAAGGTTAAGGAGGATTGACAAGGTTTCATGTTGACTTTCCCCATTCAATATTTGCTGGTAATTGTTGAAAAAGAGGAACTCCATCAAAGCTCATAACAAACAAAAGGACAACATTGGACCGTTGTTTGAAATGAATGCATCTGTGTCCATAGAGACCTGAAATCCTTTATAACTCAAAATCTTTGTGTCTGAAGACCTAGATTCAATCTAAGAATGTAGTGTGGAAAAGAGCACCATATGGAGAGTCCTCGTGTGGTTCCTGATTAGTTCCACCTAATTGATCATTGGTTTCAGAAGGACTTATCACCACCCAGACACCCATGTCATCTGTACTGGAAGCGAATGGTGTTTGTCATGCAAGTCAGTGCAGAGCAGAGATAAAGAAAAATCTGTCTTATGAATAGAGGATGCTTCAGTAGCACAAGGTTTATAGCTACATTGAATTTTCTCTGGCAACTCAGGCATTAAAATATGCCCTGTTGAGCTTGGTTGAACTAGATGTACGAGATTTGGAGCCTGCGTCAACAGTAAGTCTTTGCCAGGCTGGTGAAGCCCAATTTTCTGCTAAAGGCAAGACTGCTTATACCTCTGAGTCACTGACAACTCACTGCAGGGTCAAAAGCTCATGTTTCCCCTTTAACAAGTTGATTTAAGTAGGAAACTTTTACAAATATAGAGTAAAACTTCCCGCTCCACTTTGCAAAACAGTCGTGCTCTAGTTCAGGTGGGCTGCAGTGTACTTGAGTCGACTTTTGAATAGTTTGAATATGATAAAGGAATCAATCAACCAATTTATTATTATTATTATTATTATAATTTTTCTAAATATTCATGGTACTTTAGACTGGAATGGAAATGCAGTAACCAACAGGTCTGGGGGGGGGGGGGGGGGGTGTAGTACAATTTTTCCAGGTAATTTCGGTGGAAACGCTGCAATACATACAAACTGTCATGATATCACGTTGGATGGTTGGTAAATAAAGACAGGAATTTAATTTTGTACCATTTTATTTGAGACTCAAACAGAATGTCAACTTGGCATTGTATAAAAGCACCCTGAATCCATATTTAATACACTTATATTGCAGTTCAGCCAATATTTTAGTTTAATTTCATGACCATTGCATTTTCAAATAGAAATGAGAAAACAAAATAACTGCAATTTCCAAAGCTAATAAATCTTTAAACAGTACTGAAAGCTGTTTAATTCAGACTATAAACTCAAATGAAAGACCGTTAACACTTGTGACTTTAATAAAAATCTTCAAATGGTCAGCCAGAATGCATGTTTCCCAGTTCCACTCATGCACTGTTGTTACTGTTCATTTGTTTGATTGAGTAAATGGGGGGCCTTGTTGACTTGAATATAGGTGGCTTGTAAAAGCATCATGAGAAATCTACAGTGACAAAGTATTGATCATGACACAAATAGGCTGATGTCTGTTTGTCTCTGCAGCGAAGGCAGTGTTGGCCATGGGACAAGCTGTCAACAGATTCTGTCATTCAAGTAAATTTGACAGTGTTCTGGCATTATGATGTAACACAGATCAGATGGCTTTAAAGCATATAAAATGTAGAAACACTACCTTGTAAAACAATTTATTTATTTGTTTATTTATTTATTTATTTTTCAGTTATGCATGATGTACTTTTGATATATTGCATCTTTGTTTCCTGAACTATTTTGTAGTACTAAATCTCCAAATAGTCTCCTTAAAAAGTACATATCTCACACTTCAATTTATTAGAATTCATGTTTTTCAAGTTTTTTTATTTTATTTATATATTTATTTATTCACCTGAATATGACTTTTAATAGACAGTTATATTGTCCACTGTCAAATGCGAGTGGACAAAAGCATCGGTTCAAGTGTGATCCATCTAGACAAACCTGTTGATAGCTTCAGGAAGAAGGATGACATGTAGACCGTTAGGCATTGAGTTGGGGGGTGGGGGTGGTGTGGGCTAAATTAAATGCAAAACAAACTTCCTACAGGTCTTTCAGGGTAGGAAGGACAACTCAGCAACTTTTAGGATATACAATTTTCCAGATTCCTAAATAAACAAAATGTATTTATATTAATTACAGGTAAAATCTTGGTGTGTTTGGAAGATAAGATGGTGTCAAATTTATTTTTAAAGGGGTTCTCAACCTTTACTCTTGTGGCACTTACTTTTGCTAACACTTGTGTTTGTTGTCTGTGCTGTTGTGATGCATTATTAGCACTGAAAATAGATTTGATGCATTCTCTGACGCAGCATAAACTAGTGTGTAGGTGTCCTAAATATCGAACACTTTGTAAACATATGTTAGTGTGGAACTGCTGGCTGGGACAGCAGGAATTTCAGCATTATCAGAGAGCTTTTGCCATGATGATGGCAAAGAAATCATCTGGGATAGCTGCTGATGTCTATTTCGTGCATTAAACACTGAGTGCTTTCAAGTATTTTTTTTTTTTTTCTTTTGGTTCTCTTTATGTATACATGCAGAATCTAGAAAAAAAAAAAAAAAAAAAAATTGCATCACTGCAATGAACAGTTCAGCTGAAGTAAAGATTCATATTTATGCTTTAAATAAAGCATACTGTTGACTCCTGTTGTTCTGGTAAATAGCTAATATATATATATATATATATATATTTTTGAGTTTTGTATAATAATAATAATAATAATAATAATAATAGTAATAATAATAATTAGTAGTAGTAGTTTATAAAGTAGTACATTTAGCTTGAATTCAACACATTATCTAGTGTTTGCTTAGATGCATCTGTTCATCGCAGAAATTAGCAAACATGTCATCTATGCTGTTCTTATTAAAGTAACATTTATCATTTAATTGGCATAAATATTTATGGACTTCTAGAAACCCTAGACTGAAAGTACACTGTGATCCATGTGTGGCAATTTGTTCTTGTCAGTGATCTAAGAATATCACCCTTGAATAATTTCTGGAAAGTTCAACACTTGTGTCACCACATGCCCAGCGGAACATCTCACCAAACCCACAAAAAATCTGCTCTTGGCTCCTGTATGACTCTTCCACATGATATTATACGGACCTGCATTTGAATTAATCAAACTAGTGTTGACAGCAACATAAACATGTGACTGCATTAACATGGGCGAACTCTAAGTCACTTACTTTTTAAGTCTACAAACCAAAACTTTGAGCTGTCTGGATCACGTAATACACATCTCCCTACGTTCATCACTAAGCATTTCTCTGACATGCCCGTGAACTTCGCCTGCAGGTGCTTCCCTAACTCCCCCAAACCAGGGGCATCGGACTGGGGGTAAAACCAGTAGTGATTACCAGGGACCCAAAGGAAAAGAGGGCCCTTGAAAAGACTGTAATATATATTTTCAAGGGGTGGGGGGGGTGTATTTCATGCAAGACTTCCAGTTAACCAACTCAGTTTAAATAGACAGTGGCAGTAAAAAATCACTACAAATGTTTCCTCTGCTAAGCTTCACTTGGGGGACACACATTCAATCCAGAACTCATTCAAGAATGCAAGAAATAGCAGCATTGCTAAATAAAAGGGTAAACATACTGAATATTTCAGCTGGAATTTGCAAAATATACTCAGTTTAAGTTTTGTAGATTCTACTGATAGTTTCAATATCATTTAGACAGCTGCATGAAAGTGGTCATCATGTCTCACCCATCATGAATATATAAAAAGGCCAAATTAGGCTGTGTATTGCAGTGATTTTACCATAGTTAAAAGTTAAAAGTAAGAGTTGTCATGCTCAACACATAACACACAGCCTCTAAAGGCCTATTGTTTTTTATAAAAAGCAATACACTAAAAACAAACAATGGATGATAATCATTCATACAAATAAATACAGCATTTTTTGATATTGTGACATTATTTTCATGACAATTAAACATCACTGTAGTAATAATTAATAATAATCACAATGCAATCTATCTAACGAGAATATATATATATATATATATATATATATATATATATATATATATATATATATATATATATATATATATATTAGTGGTGGGCCGTTATTATCGGGCGATAAACAAAATATCGCCGTTAATCTATTCTCAAAGTTGGGTTGGGAGATGATGACTTTCACCGTGATATTTTATATAACCGACTGGCTGAGGTCAGCCTAAAAAGATCCTAAGGACAGTTGACGGGCCACTGCTTCGCATCATCACGAAAGCTTATCTTTTTCAAGTGTTTGTAAAAAGCTGAACAGAGTAGCTGGTTACTCGCGCGCTGTGTTCAGTGCGCACGAGAGAGAGAGCTGCGTATCACGGACAGCGACACTGAACCGAGCTCTCTTCTGCGAAGTTCTCCTCGAAGTCCCTCATGCACCTGAACAAACAAATACAAATCGCAGTTTGAACAAACAAAAAGATGTGAAATAGCCCAATTCAGTACTCGCGGTGTTCTGGTGTTCAGGGCTCACACAGAGAAAGACATCTCAAAACACTTGGACATCGAATTTGATTATTTTTGATCTTGTGCCGACAAATACAAACAAAATATGTCAAAATATTTACCTTGGAAATTATGCTCGAAAAAAACAGTCAGTTATTTCTTAAATGAAAGTAAACAGTTGAGGAAAAAAAATGGGATGTGTATTATATTGGATGCCTTCATAGTCTCTTAATGTGACCGCGCCTAATTTAGCTACTGTAATAAACTGTAATTACAAAACTGTAATAATGTGAGAAATGTTGAAGGTGTCTAAATAAATGTAGGTTTGATTGTATATTTCATTTTTACATTGAAGACTATACAGTGCTATTTTACCTTTAATTATTTGGTTTCTGTACCTTGACACCTACAAACTTGAAAAAAAAAAACTTAAACATTGTGTAAATAGCACACATAAATAAAAATAAACAAACATACAAATTAAACAATTTCAAACAGGGCCCACTGGTACAACCTTCACCGGGTCCCTGCTGAACCCAGCTACGGCCCTGCTCACACGTTTCACACATACTCCGTCTGCAGTGCGTATGCCTTTCGTGTGCATTACATATGTGGTGCAGCACGGACTAACTGTGTTTTCACACAGGACACATTTGCAGTCCGCTACTTGGTACGTAAAAGATCGTTGCACTGCTGCAGACGCAATGCTCCTGGAACGCAACTGGAATCCGTTAATATTGGTGCGTAAAAAAATATGCAACGCACTGCAGACGGAGTATGTGTGAAACAGGTGTAAGAAAAAAGCAAAGAAGCCACACCATCAAGCTTGATAAACCCCCTCTCAAAGACTTACTGTTTGTCAATTTTATTTGGGTAGCACACATATTCTGAATGCCGTCGGCAAAATTCGAATATATATATATATATATATATATATATATATATATATATATATATATATATATATATATATATATATATATATATACATATATATATATATATATATATATATATATATATATATATATATATTCTCCTTTCATTAAAAAAAGCTAATGTGTGTTACTATAGAGTTTTGGCAGGGGTTGAGCTGGTGAACACCAATCAATCAAGGTTATTTGAAGCCTGATGGCTTATCCCAACACCAAGCGTAATTAATTGCCCTATAGACCTAAAATGCAGCAAAAAGTGAGCAAAAACTCCACTGACACAGAAGAAACAGAATATAATAATCATGCATATCAGCTTTGCTTCACTGGGGTACATTTCATCAGGAAAAAGGGAAGGACTTGAAAAACTAAATCAATAGTTAATTATATCAGTCATAAACATAAATACAGTTGTGCTAGTGCGCTGGCAGGGATTGCTAACTATTGGTCTTTGTGGGTTTTAAGAAACCCATTTCATCTCATGTAACCAGTGGTCTATTAAATGCCCATGGTGTATTTCTATAAAAATAGTGATCTTAAGTACAAAAAAAAGAAAAAAAAAAGATTGAAACTTGTAAATAAATAATCCAAATGTAGTTTAGCTAGAAGCAACTGACCAGTGCAGTGTTGCATGGGCAAGTTTGGATTGTAAGCCATTAGTGGAACAAATGGAAAAACATTTATCAACTTATCCATGTTTACGATAAGTAAAAAAAAATGCGCTAATGAGGAAGGCAAGATTACAGTAAAAAAAAAAAAAAAAAAACATGAAGATATGTTCAGCTGTTCTTGTTTTATACAGTATGATATTTTATGTACTTATTTACTTAGATTTTTGTCATTTTAGAAGTACTTTTCAATATTCTCTATATTCTTATATAAGTCTTCTGACAGCTTTGTTGGATGAACGGATCTTCCGTTATTGTCAAAAATAAATTCAGACTACTTTTGGATCAAATGATTTGTTGTAAAAATCTAATTCATCAGAATTATTCGTTCATAAATCGGTTATCACTACTTATTTTGTTAAATATAGTTATATAGACCACTTTTATGCTGTTTTTATTGTTTTATTGTTGTTTATTAACTTTCAGTTCACTACCGCTCAAAGATTTTTGAAAGAAATTATTTATTTTTTTGTTTAGCAAAGACACATTCAGTTTAACAAAAGTGACATGGTAATTATAGTTAAGTAAAACTATGTAACAAAAATTTGTTACTTGAAATAAATGATAATTGAAACAAAATATAATTTGACTTATACTTTATTATGTACTAAAATAACTAAACCTAAACCGCTTTTCATATTTAAAAATAATTAACCCTGTGTCATTCTAAACCCCCGGTAAATGGAATCTTGCTTCATGTTTCACACTGCTTATACTTCACCCTGGATTAAAAATTTATTTGTAAGCTGCCGTTGCATACTGCTCATTCCTAAACCCCGGGTGAAAGTCATTATTTGCATATTTGTGGTGTCAGTGAGTGTCAAGATAATGGCTCTAGCATTGCACATCCACAAATTATATATTGCCGACTGTACAGTCAAGTTCCCTCTCAGTCGGTCACTCTCCACGTCACATCAGTGACAATGAATTTTGATCTTGCTTCAAGAGACAAATCTACTTTAAGTGTAAACTAAACAAGCTAATGGACATTGACATGCAATTATTGCTTCCAGCTGCCGCTGATCACAGATTGAGCATAAAAAAGGCAGCTTTTCAATTCAGAAACGAGCGACAACATTTTTCTGGTCCTATCAGTGTCTACGAGTTCAACAAGCTCTTGGAAGTTTTTTCTGTTGGCGTACGGCACTCCAGCAATGGTCGTTCCTGTGATAAGGGGTTGTGCACTTCACGCTACGATGGGTCATGCCGTTTCACCCATGCATTTCTGGATGCAGTCGTTACCTTGTGCCGGGTGATGGTCAAGACCACTGCCTCACGTGTCTGGGCATTAAACATGCAGGGGTGGCAGGAGGGAAGATGACCATCTCAGAGCTGTGGCTATATCCTTCAGGGCTCCTCCCTCCTCCTCCCAGAGCTCTCTGGAGAGGAAGGTTTGGCTATGCTGCCACCCTCCAGAATGGTAACAACGCCTGAATTGGATTCAGAGATGACGGCTTTGCTTTCCCAGGCCGCCGAGAGGGTATGATTCAAGCGGAAACCTCCACCACGTTCAGAGCCCTCAAGGTTAAATGATTGGTTTCTCCGGTTGGCTGAGTGCCTTTCTTCTCTGAGGTGCATGAGGAGCTCACCAGGTCGTGGGTGGCACTTTTTAGTGTCAGAAACCAGCCTTCTGGTTCCTCCTCCCTGGTGTGCAGCTAGAGGGGATAAAGCAAACCCCCGTAGAGTGGTTTTTAGCGATTCAGTTGTGTCCTAAGACTGCCTCCTCCTGGCAGGGAAACCTGTCACTTCCCTCCCAGGCCTGTAGTCATTCATCTGGTCTGACCATCAGTGGTTAAACAGCTTGTGTATAAGCTGCCTCCACCTTACACACTATGGTGTTACTACAGGTGCACCAGGCCAAGGCACTGAAGGACCTGCATGAGCGTGGTCAGGCTTCTGCAACATTCCTGTTACAAGTGAAATGGGTACGTTTTCCCAGTGTTATCCAATCTCACTGAGTAGGTAGTGCTATGACAACATTGACTGGTTTTCTTGTTGCAGGCCCTGGTCTACACCAAAAAGGTAGGCAGGCGGCTCACACAGGATGCTCGAATAGGCAGCATCCATAGTACCTTGGTAGGGATCCCAAACGTCTGTCACCAACGTGACGTCAAGAGTAAGAGCAAAAACCTTGTATGCATTTCACCTGCTGCCTTTTTATACTCGCACTATGATTAGTGGCAGATGGTGCAATCATCCCATTCCAATGTCCATTGGCTCTTTTAGTTTACACTCAAAGTAGATTGCTCTCTCAAAGCAAGATCCCAATTTGTCGGTAACCGACGTGACATCTCTATTCCCTCCTTCAGGGAATGAGAGTTGCACAGGTAACCAAGACATTTTCCAAAATGGATGTTTCAGACTGTAAATGTAAGAATGAAATGGTCTCTTCTTCACTTCAGTTCACATGTTTCACAAGGGGTTAAAAGTGTTGTTTAGAATGACGATTACCCAGGGTTTGGTCCCTGCATTGTGGACCAAATGCAGACATAAGTGAATGTCCTCAAAACGTCTGCCAGATAACTTTAAACACCAGACCAAATCTGGACATCCTCCGAAAGTCCACCCACAAACTTTACAAAGTGGACATACTGCAGACATAAACGGACAGTCCTGCGGGCATCCCCTGTTTGCTGGGGACCTCCTAAAGGCGGGTGTACACGGTGCGAATTCGGATGGTCGGAAAATCTTATGTCCACGCACATGGCACGAGTGAGTTTATCTGAAAATCATACGGACAAGATGATATATGACACGATTTTACAACCTGCGTATTCCAGAAGAAATCACACAAAGTTGATAGACGCGTTCGACTTGAAGCACCGCTGCACGCACAAAAGGATCACTGTAAGAGATCAAGAGAGCGATAAGAGAGCACACATATCCAATGCATTCGAATCTCTCTCGCGGTACTTTGATGTCTTACAGGTGATCATTCTGTGCGTGCAGCGGTGCTTCAAGTGGAACGCGCCTAATATAACTGCTCTCCCACTCTCATAACTGCATATAAAATATTGATACGAGCCGTGACTGTTTCCTACACGTACAGGTTATTTTTCAGCAATAGGAAACCGGGACGTTTGGTTACCCTGTGTGTGTGTTCTTGTATATGGTCTTGTATATGGTAAATATCTGAAATAGGTATTAAAATGTAAACATGGTTTGTGAGGACAATTACTGTGCCCTCGTAAACCAAATGGCTTTAAAAAAAATACTATAGGGTGTTTAATAAAAATTTTAAACATGCATTTTCCGTGATGGATAGAGGTAGTGTATGAAGTCCCTGTAAACTACACATGCGTGTGTGAGAGTGAGGGAGAGAGAGAACTAATAAGGCATTGGAACATGTTGCTAGAAACATCATACAGCGTTCGCTTTTCCTGTCAGACTTCAGCGAGTTTATCCTCCTGGTCAATAGTCCACATTCACCGTGGCTCTGCCGTCTTCGTCTTTCTTCTTCTGTGGTTTTCCTAGTTCGTGATTGGACAACTTCAGATAAATCAAAAAAATGGCTAATTCAACCGCACAAATGGCACGAATTCAAACCGATAGCTCACAAACTTTTTAGACATGTTTAAAAATGATCGGCAGGTCGGGAAGTGCTCGTAAGCCACTCTGCTCGGCTCGTAATTCATCGCAAATGATACGAGCCGCGACCACACGAGCATGCGCGATTTCCACACGATGGAAAAAAATCGCATGTAAACTCGTACGACAGCAAAAATCGCACCGTGTACGCCCGCCTTAAGGTATCTTTCTCACCAACAAAGGATAAAAAAGATGACTTTATGAATGTGACTTTAAGAATAACTTAGCTTTCTGTATGGTACTTAAAGCCGGTATAGCCCATTTACTTCTTTAAATAACAGGTAAATATAGGATTAAGGCCTGCTCACAACAAGGATGTTAACTATAATGATAACGATAAAGATATAGATAAAAAAATTATAATAATAATTCTCAATATTAAAGAATAGAGGAGTCCACACCACAGCTATAATGATGAAGGCACAGAGAAACGATATTGTTAAAATTACTTTCAGAATTATTTTTTATTTTATTTTATTTTTTCTAGCTGATGAACTATAAAACGTTGACAGCCAATTAGAATTAAACCTGCTATGATGAGCCTGAGAATTTAAAGTGGCAGCTGAGAGTGCACTTGGAATAAACAGATCATATTGTCTGCTAGTGTGTACATTTGTCAGACTCTGTTCCATGTTGCGTGTGTGTTTTCATCCTGTGACTCAGTTTAGGTCCTCATATTGATTATTAATTTGATTCCTTAGTACTTCGTTATCCTGCGTTTAAAAGCCTTAACTGAAGTCTTTTCAGTTAAGTCAATAAAACAAAGTATGATATTTATGTTCATAAATTAAGATAAATATTTTATAGTTTTTAAATATTTTTTTACAACCAATAATTTGATCAAAAAATAAATAAAAAATAAATAATAATAATATTTATTTGCTGGTGAACTTAATTTATGAATTCATTCATTGCTTTTACGTTTTGCAATGCAGTGCAGTATATTTGATATCTTGCTGTTTAGCCAGCTAGATGTTGAAGATGTAGCAGGTCTTGAACTCATCCAGAACTCTGTGCAAAGCAGAGCTTGAAGAAGACCACAAAACTGACTATATTATATAAAAAGGATATATAAATATCTCTGATTTACAATGTAATATCCAGCATGAAATTGCCCTTGCTTTCTCTGTCTTTGACTCTGACTTCTTTTCAAATCACTGCCCATTTCAAGTAATTCCAAAGGCTGTATGCAATTACAGTACATTACATATATATTACAATTACACACACATATATATATATATATATATATATATATAAAATTTGATATGGAAAATCAGCATGTTGTGCAGCTTATGTAACACTAGTGAGAAAGCTTCCTAAATAAGAATGCCTATAGAACATATTATAAATAGAAAGTGTATGTGAGCTAATGCATTAATATTCAAGATCTGATAGGAAAATGTCTCAATGTACATTTGTTCTCTGGCCATTTCCCATACTGCCTGTAATGTTTACCAGCTGAATCATGGAACATTGTGGCCCACATCTACCTCCTCTGAAGAAGGATTTACACTTCAAACAATGTGCCTCTCTGCAGGTGGTGTGACGAGGAGTATTATTTGTATCAAACTCTGAGCAAATGCATGCTAAAAGGTGAAAAGCTCCACACTCCCCCGGACAGAGAGAGAATGACCTGAATATATTTTCTCACAGGAGGATAAAACAGGCCCATGACTCATTAATTTTCACTTGCATGTGTGCGTGTCCATTGGTTATGGTGTTAGATTGGTGGGAAGTAGCGCCAGACTGTCACATGGATCTTTGTAAGGATTGTGCAGTTTGTACAAACATGCAATGCCATGTTCATGACACACGTATAAATGTCTGAGCTGATCTCTTAAAGAGAGGAATTTGCCAAAAATGTACTCACTTGTTAACCAATGGATTCTCTGCAGTGAATGGGTGGCATCAGAATGAGAGTCCAAGCTGATAAAAACATATCAATCATCCACAATATACTCCATCAATGTATGTATTGTGTACTGGAAAGTTACATATTTGAAATTCATTCAAATAAACAAATTCATTATTCAGGCATTGTTACAACAAAATATCACTTCTCGCTAAAATATGAGCCCATAATACAGAATAACGCTTCCTCCAGTGCAAAATCCATCCCCTTGTTGTGCTCTCATAGAGTAGTTGATATGTGCATATTTCTCTCCTGATTCAGACAATACTTTTTTTTTTTTTTTTTTTTTTTTGGGGAAAAGCAATATTATGGCTGGTATTTTAGATGTGAGCAACGGTTTAAAGATCAAGTGGTCATGAACTATTTTTTATTTATTTATTTATTATTATTATCATTATTTTGTACAGTTCTCTGAGGTCCACTTATAATGTTATCATATTTTTACATAAAAAAAAAATAAATAATAATAATAACTTCGAAGTAATATGCTACTTTCGGTCCTGTTTTGACACCCTTCACCAGAAAGCTTCTTTTGAATATGTCTGGCAGATTTTAGATTCAGAAGTAAAAAGCCACTGCTATGATTGGACAACAATTGTGCATGTTTGACAGCCTACATCCTTTATAGATTAACTCTGCTGTGTTTTAGATTTAAAACGCGTAAATACTCAGAACATATTAAACAATCTGTAATAACATACAAACAATAGTGACCACATATTATAAAAAAAGTTACTCTCACTTATGTGGTGCAACATTACTGTCACTCAACACTATTTAGTTTCATCTTCCTGAAAATCCTGCCTCTAAATGTACCTAGTTTTTAAATGAATCCGTAGTAAAATGATGTAAATAAATGACCAAGTTTTTACTGACACGGTCTGTAATATAATTCAAAATAAAGTTCATCCACTCTTTTCCAGACTGCTTTTCCACAGCTTGGCACTGCACTACAGCTTGTTCTCTGAGTCATCTTTATCGATTACTGCGAGGACCTGTGTTTGCCTTATTTATCGATGGGCTAAATAGGCAGTGATGTAGATCCAGGTGCTGATCTTCTTCTGCGAAGGTGGTGTTTCGCCCCATTATTACGTCATAAAGTGGCACATTCCACAACCTGTCATTTTGGCATATTGGCTTTAATATCAGCTGTTTTTAGACTAACGAAGAAGTTTTGACCTCTTACATGTCAAAGGGGAATTTTGATTTCTCAGTTCATGACCCCTTTAAAATGTGTTATGATGAATGCTTTTCACGGGGTATTTGTAAGAGACACAAGATGTCAAAGACATTAAATATTATTATTAAGTATTATTAAGTATGATAAGTATTATAACTAGTATAAGTGTACTGAAGCCTTTTTTCAATAACGCAGTGCAACTGCAATGCCATTGGTTTAATCTGTAAACATTTTTAAACCAATGACAGCGCTGCTTAGCTGCACGAGCCTGTGGCGATGCAGCGCGCCAAAGCCCGCCAGAATGGCAGGCAATCGCCAGAGGAAATCAGATCTTACTCCTTCAGCGACGACTTCACTTCGCTGGATCTTTGCTGAACGCCTTCGCCTGGAACGAGCTCTCGCTGTCGAAGAGGCACTGCAGCGGACCAGCTGAGACCGCCGACCGCCTGCAGCGCCCGGCCGCTTCTCAGCGATCTCCTGCCGCCATCCAGTGATCACAAAAGAGCTTTTTCCAGCGGTTTTCACCGCTCTAAAAGAGCGTTTCTAACGCCTTTTTAATGGCGGCGGCCATGCCACGCCACAGCTGTGGCGCATGCAGAGCCCCTCTGACAGAGGCCCCTAACGCTCAAATCCGCTCTGCTACTTGCTCTAGCATCGGTCAAGCGTGTTGGCGATTTGCAGGCCCTCTCGGTGAGCCCTGCATGCCTTGAGTTTGGGCCCAATGACTCTAAGGTCATTTTAAAACCCAAGCATGGCTACGTACCTAAAGTGCTCTCGACGCCATTCAGAGCACAGGTAATTTCCCTCTCAGCTCTGCCTCTGTTGTCAGGTGAGCGGGAGCTGGAGTAATTCTGCCCAGTGAGGGCTTTGAGGATATACATTGAGCAGTCACAGCCGTTCAGGCAATCTGACCAGCTTTTTGTCTGCTTTGGTGGCCGCACCAAGGGGTCTTCGGTCTCAAAGCAACGCCTCTAGCGTTGGATAGTTGAAGCTATCGCTCTATGTTACTCCTCTATGGGCCTTGAGTGCCCCATAATATTAAGAGCCCACTCTACTAGAGGGATGGCCTCTTCATGGGCCTGGTCTAGTGGTGTCTCTATCAAGGACATCTGTGAGGCGGCCGGCTGGTCCTCGCCGTCCACTTTTGTCAGATTCTATAACTTGGATATCCCGACCTTGCATGCTCGGGTTCTTTCGGTTTGATACGACGGCTTCTAGCAGACTCCGTCATCATACCACTAGCTAGCTCCCTCTTAGCAGTGTAGCGTCAAGGGTTCGATGGCTCCGGCCCTCTCACTTATCCTCTGGACGCCAGGGTGTTCAAGATGAGTCTTGTCGTTCCCTTCCGTGGCACGGCACGGTTGAATTCGTTCCCCATACGCAGTATGAGTGAATTATCGAAGGGGAACGTACTCGGTTACGAACGTAACCTCGGTTCCCTGAGATGCAGAACGAGTACTGCGTTATATGCCGTGCCACGAGGCTGTGGGTTCAGTGTCGTCGCTTCAGTCGTATGACCTGATTTCCTCTGGCGATTGCCTGCTTACATAGCCATTCGCCCCGCCCATTCTGGCAGGCTTTGGTGCGCTGCATCGCCACAGGCTCGCGCAGCTACGCAGCACTGTCATTGGTTTAAAAAAGTTTACAGATTAAACCAATGGCAGTGCAGTTGCACTGCTTTATTGAAAAAAGGCTTCAGTATCGAGGAAAAAAGGAGCTTTTCCCCATACGCAGTACTCGTTCCGTATCTCAGGGAACTGAGGTTACGTTAGTAACTGAGTACTGTGTATCTTAATTAATATATATTCATTCTGTTATGATGCAACTATTTTCCACATTTTAGAACAATTAAAGTTATCCAAACATTTGGTGTTATTAATGTTTAATAAAGACCTATCGCAATGCATGCACCTAACCTCAGGGTGATGGTAATGCAAACACATTAAATAGCACCTGCAATGTAATTCATTAGTCATTTAAAGAAGTGCGTGCACAAAATAATAACAGCAAAATGAAGATATTAATCTGGTTTTAATACCTGCTGTCATTGCGGCTTAACAGAGACAATGCTACTGGATTGCTAGCTGCATTAATGTGATACAAAATCATTTTCAAGAGCTTTTAAAGAGTTTGTAAGTAGTTGTTGTATAATACATCTACATTTCTGCATTTGGCATGTTTTTATTGCTTTAAATGTAATCTATAATAAATAAATAAAAACAGCTTTCAGAAATCTTATTTCAGTTGTTTAAGCATTACTTTTCAAACAGTCCTTCTCTTTCTCAGCTTCTGCTTGTCTTTGTAGAAATGATAGTTTGCAATATGCAATAGTTTAAAATAAAAGTGCAATATATGCAAGCTATGTTAATATTAATCACATATATTGGGTAAAATATTTATATAATATAATTCATATAACATTTTGTATGATTATCCAATACAAAAAAATTACTTACAATGGATATGCAGATCGATGTGTTTTATATAAATGGGAGATATAAGTGTTTTATCAAGTTCTCAAGTAAAAGTTGTCAGTCATAACATGTCACATGACCAACCACCATCATCAAACTTTTTGTAATGTTGTTGCTATTTGAGAGTGATGCAACTTCTAATGAAAATGTCTTACTGTGTTAATGATGCCAATTACTCCATGCAAAAGCTTCCAAGACACATAAACACTGAGCGACTAAGATGAAAGCAGTGCTAAATTTATCTTTTGAATAGTCTGAAGCCGTTCAGAATATGTCTAATGAGGCAAATTCCTAATGCATAAATTTTCCTCCAGGCTGACAATCCGCTAGCATCACACACTGAGACAAACATATAGTCCTGACAAGAGCTCACAAATATATTTTCACATTGAATACTAATCATTTTTGATTCAGCATGAGAAGCAGTTATTAAAGATGTTCAAAGTCATAAAGCAGATAGGCGTTAAGTGCTATACAGTGAACGGTGATGGCAAATATTTAGGATCCCCTAATCACACTTTGTAGAAAATTTATGCTTATTGTTATTGTTTATGTGTTCAGCATTTTAAATGGAAATGATTATGCTTTTTGTACTGCAATTAACATTGCAATACTCATTAAACAAGCACTTCAACCAAAAAAAACATTCATTAAAATGAATGTAGCTGACAAACCCCCATTGTGCTGTTTTTATTAATTTTCAGTTTTCAAACCAACAAATAAGTGCGTTTATCTTCCCATGCTTTTATAAATATAGCACTTCCCGAATAGCGAATCAATACTCCTTCATCCAAAGATGTAAATGCCTATCCACTTGTATGCATCGATGTATATGTATAGATTTTGTGTACATACTATACACCAGTGGTTCCCAACCTTTTTTTCAAGAGACCCCTATTTTAACACTGAAAAATCTTAACGACCCCCATGACCCCCCCCCCCCCCCATTCAAATACACCAGTATAGACATCAGCTTAATGTGACTGTCAGTTGTTTAAGTTTTTAATAACACCAGAATGCAAACAATTAACTGCAACTTGCAACTACTGAGTTTTTCCAACAACAGATTCCATTTATTTTCCTAAATCCGTTGAGCAAATAACAGCACATTTTAATCTGTTAGCGTAAATATCAAATCTATCCATTTCACTTATTACCTTAAACGTGTAACAACATGCAAGGGTTCACAATGACCGACTTTTGTTTTCAGCCTGTGCTTTTTAACTGATGAACAAACAGAAGCAAATTAAAATTTACTAACATGAATATCACTTATTCAGAGAATTAATGTATTTTTTGTTTTGCATTCTAAAAACTAAAAACATTCACCAATTAAAACACAACAATAACCACTGCATAATAAATATTTACATATTGTAAGTTATGTTTTTTCATGCCTTTTCTCTTGTTCCTGGTTGAATTAAAGCCCTTATTTAATTGTTTTAATGTGACTATTTAATGTGAAGTCTGGGCCTGCATATCCAGGGCTAGAGATTGTATATTAGGCATGATTTTCGTGACAGCCATACGAAAGTCATGGTGCACATCCAGCTTGTTGCGTGCCTTCGTTTTGATGGTTACCAGAGAACTAAAAGCAGTCTCGGACAGGTATGTTGTGGCGAATGGCAGGATGAGTCTGGTTGTAGCATGGTGCGCAAGCTTGAGTGCGACGTTAGGTCCTTTCACCAGCCAGAACCGTTTGTACCCGTGTTCATTGAAGAATCTCCTCAGAAGAGAATTAGACTTGATATCCAAGAGCTCGTCCTCCGCTTGTAAATACTCCACGTCCTCCTCCTGCGCAGTGAATGGATCCATTACCCATGCGCATTTAGCGACATGTTCATCAACATCCGAAAACCGTGACGTCATCTCTTTCTGTAGCCGTTCCATGTGAAGTATGAACTCCTTGCTCAAGGATTCAGGCAAATTTCCCCCGGTCTGTTTAAGAAGTGATGGAAAATGGTGTAGGTCTCGTTTCATCAGCTTATTCCTCCTAAAGTCCACTTTATGCACAAATGCGTCAATAATTTCCTTGCATTCCAGCACATTTGCATCCGCGCTCTGCATGCGCTTGTTTGTTTCATTATAGAGGCTGAAAATATCCGCCAAGTATGACGTTCTGATGAGAAATGCATCTGTCATTTCGTCAAACAGCTTCTGATTGTTCATTTTCAGGAACTCTTTTATTTTTTCTTTTAGTTCAATAAAACGAACCAACACTTGGCCTCTTGATAGCCAGCGCACTTCGGTATGAAGGAGGAGTGTCTGATGCACCTCATCTTCACACAGCTCCGCAAAGATTCGCTTGTTTACCGGGCGGACTTTTATAAAGTTAACGATCTTTACAACTGTCTTCATTGTTTCATTAAGTTCATCAGAGAGGTGTTTGCTGGCCAAGGCTTGACGGTGTATCATACAGTGAAACACAAGACAGTAGGGTGCTTTTTCTTTCAAACGTGCATTGAAGCCCTTGTTTTTTCCCATCATTGAAGCAGCTCCATCAGTGCAGCATGCGACTAAATTATTATAGGGAATCTGATTCTTTGTGAAGTACGTGTCAATCGCGTGGAAAATATCTTCTCCTCGTGTTGTTGCAGACAAATTAGTCGACAAAAGTATGTCCTGCTTTAGTTCGGAGTCATCAACGTACTGCACATATGCAATGAGGACTGCTTCATCCGCCACAGTAGACGTTTCGTCAAGTTGGATGGAAAATGGGTGCATCTTTAACTTTTCAATCAGTGTGTTCTCAACATCATTTGCCATTCTGTCGATTCTGTGCTTTATTGTATTATTAGACAGAGGTACAGTTTTTAGTTTTGAAGCTGCCTGTGCCCCGCACATTATTTCTGCCATTTTTACACATGCGGGTTTGAGCAGAGTTTCCCCGATGGTGTGTGGCTTTTTTGATTGGGCAATTAAGAGAGCGCACTCGAAGGATGCAACCGTTGCCTGTCTATTTTCATTTCCAGCTCTTGTAAAAACATCTATTATGTTCTGGGGTCTATTTGACATAACAAGTTCTTTTTTCCTCAGGAAAAATTCTGTAGGTTTACCCACCGTCTGTGGGTGTTTGGTGCTCTGATGTCTCATTAGTTTGCAGGGCTTCATGCTTTCATTCGCTAGTCTCTCACCACAGATTACACACTCAATTCTCACCTTGTCCATCGCTTCAATGAAACCAAATTCAAGATAACTGTCTAAATAAGGCCTTGTTTTCTTTTTAGCGCATTCATTTTTATCTTCTCCTCGCCGCTTTGCCATATTTTCTCTTTGCCTCGTTTTTTTTTCGAAGTTACGTCTGTATCTTCCCACTCTCGCGATATGTTGCAAAATTCTCGGCGTTAAGGATTTTTTTTTTTGTCATATTTAATTTTTTTACATTTTTTTTTTCAGAATTATTTTAATCAGAATTAATTTATCGTGCTGTTTAAAAAAAAATAAAAAATGATTGGAGACTGGCGACCCCTCGAAAATTATTAGCGACCCCTAGTGGGGGTCGCGACCCCAGGGTTGGGAACCACTGCTATACACCATGCTAAATAAGTAAAAACATGACATGTATTTGCTTGTTGAATCTTATTTGTATACATTACATGTAAAATAATAGCTCAGTTTTATTGATTCTTCAACTTGTATTATTTCAGTTACTTCAAAACATGCCACATGACTATTTTATTTAGTTATTTATTGTATTTTGTTTGTCATTTGGAAAGGAGTTGTTGTACATTACATTTGGCAGATACTTGTATTGCTTTCTGAATTTTGTCACTTGTAATTTGAGGGTAGCACTTTATTTTACAGTCCTGTTCCTCATGTACACACTATGTACTTATTATAGTAATTACATTAACTATGTAATAACTAGGTACTAATTCTGAACCTACCCCTAAACCTAACCCTACCCCAGGTAGTTACCTTGTATTACCAGAACTTTCTTAGATAAATACACTATAAGTACACTATAAGTACATACATGTACTGTAAAATAAAGTGCAACCAATTTGAGAATTCATACATGTATGTTTACATGTGTACAGTATGCAATGGTTTTGTATACATGTTGTGCACACTGCTAAACCCTTCCAAGAAAAACATGACATGGTTTAGCTTGTTGAACTGTATTTTTATACATTGCATGTAAAAAAATCACTCAATTTTATTGATTTCTTCATCTTGCTTTGACAGTGGGATAGCTTGAAAACATGCTGCAGCTCCGTATTGTTTTGTTGAATAATATTTTTGGGTTATTGGTTTTGTCAGTCAGAGGGAACTGGTGTAATTAGGCCACAGAATTAATAGAAGAGCTTTGAGATGGAGAGAGAGAGAGAGAGAGAGAGAGAGAGAGAGAGAGATAGAGGAGAATAGACAGTGCGATCAGCTTAGTTCTGATATGTGTACTTGAGCGGGTGTCATTGCGGTGTTGATTTTAATTGGGGTAGGTCTCCAGTTTACCGCCTGTGTACCTCCGGTGTGATTTAAGCAAGCATCAATTCATTTGGAGTGAAAATAGAAATCTAGATGTAGACATGTTCATTCATAACTAGTCCCTGAAAGCGCAGTGTCGTCTGATCTAGGATCAAATGTGCTCTCGCTCATATTTGACCAGGTCACTATGTGGCCAAACAGAACACTGAGGTAGAGGAAGCATTTTCACTCTGTAAAAACTGGTTTAGAGCTGAAGAAAATAAATAAAAAATGTCTGAATGTGGACAAGTGAGCCTAGTAAACAAATTGTGTATTCTTTTACACCTCAGGTAGGAGTTTCAGTACCTTTTTGTCTTCAACATCATAACAAACAAACAAATAAAACTGTTCAGATATATGGAGCTTGAGGGGTTTGACCTCTGCACGTCGAAGGTGAGTCTGTGTCTCAAAAGCTTGTTTACAAGTGGTTCATTGCTCTCACCAAATGTTCAGCCATGTCAGATGTGTAATATGAATTAAACATAAAATTCAGATAGCAGCTGATTTGATGATGGAAGCTGAAGCTATTGATGATTTTGACTCATGTTTGATGCAAATATGTATTCCACTCATAATGATCTGTCAAGTAGATTTTAATAACTGTATGAAATATTTCAGATATATATATATATATATATATATATATATATATATATATATATATATATATATATATATATATAATTTTTTTTTTTTTTTTTTTTTTTTTTTTTGCTTTAATGAGGTATTTCATATCACTGTTTAAAACACCCGCTTAGACTAACCTCATGGAAATGGTAGTGATGTTTTTTTTTTTTGTTTTTTTTTTTGCTGGTATATGAGCACAAGAGCTGTGACAATTGCCATTCACCCTAAAACACTAGATTTCCCATAATTCCCTGGCATTATATGAGCAAGTGTAAAACCCTCATTTGTTTAGCTGGTGAAGCACTGCTCATGTTGGTTAGGTTAGTTAGTCCTAGCTTGTAACACACAATACTTACTTGAATATATCAACTTGTTCATTCTTCTAAGTATCCTGCTCTTAATATTAATTTTAAATAAAGTTTAGATATTAGAATTTATTTACACAAGTTGAATGTTTCAGTAGTGTCCAATTATTCACACACCCTATACAATTAAAAAGGCAATACTTTACATTAAGATCCTATAAGTTACCATTAGTTAATGCATTAACTAACAATAAATTATGCAGTAAAAATAAAAATCAATAAATAAACATTTATTTTAGTTTGCCAAGGCACCATTTCTATTTTTTTTTAGTTTATGTATACACACATTTATATCTGATTTACCTTTTGAATTGTATTTCAACTTTAATTTAATTAACATGTTTTTAATAGTTTTAGTTAACAATAACAACACTGACACTCCAGTAAACTATATTGTGAACTGTATTGTAACATCCCCCACAAATGAAAGTAAAAAAAAAAAAAATATATATATATATATATATATATATATATATATATATATATATATATATATATATATATATATATATATGATAAATCCCATTCAAAACAGCTATGTTAGGATTTTCAGTGTTGATTATATGGAAATGTTTGATACCAAGGAACACTGTCTGGTATTCTTCCTAATTAGGTACAGTAGCTTTTTGCGAAACAAAGATATATCTTAGTTGGTTGTTATACAAAGTCCAATTCTGCAGCCCATTGAAACTCTGGCATTGACCATGAGATAGATGCACCAAATTTAATCCAAAAATGTGTGGAAGTTGCACTTGATGAATATCCCTTGATTAATATCATCATCAGTTTTGATTGCTGTAGATATCTGAGTTTCTAAGAATTACGAATATGAAAATAGAACTTGCTTGTTTACTACCATTGGCTGGATACGAGAAGACTTTTTTGTTGTGACCTCAAGGAAAGATTACATTCATGTTTTACACTGAATCCAACATACCATTAGTCAGAACAGGAAAATAGCTCCAAAATGAAAGCAAAGCAGGATGTTGATTGGTTTCCTTGTGTAGGCATGCTGCGACTCTTGATTGGGAGTTCTCTACAGAATAGCCAAAATTCTAATTAAAAAAAAAAAAATATATATATATATATATATATATATATATATATATATATATATATATATATATATATATATATATAGAGAGAGAGAGAGAGAGAGAGAGAGAGAGAGAGAGAGAGAGAGAGAGAGAGAGAGATTCATATTAAATTCATTATTTTCATATGTCAATCTGCATCCCATACTAACTCTGATTTTAGTCATTTGCTGTGTTAAGCCAGATGCTTTAACTGAACCACACACAGTGTTGATAAAATATTCACATAGCCCACTGAACAAGTATACTTTTGTTAAATGTCCAGTGGCTTGTGCAGTGGCACTGCTGCATACACAGGTGCAGCATGTTGGGGTGCTTTTAATGTTTTTTGATCTAGTAAGACCTCGAATAATTTGGATCTTACTGTGCAAAAAAATAAAAAAATAAATAAAAATAAAAATAAATAAAGTTGTGCATGCATACACTAAACACCATTATGGTGACACTCATAAATAATGTCAGGGGACACACATGAAGACAGCAACAAGCTTAGCATGTAAAACCAGCATAACATATGCAGTAAACAGTAAAAACAGTGTAGCGTCTGCATCAGTGGATCAGTGATAACCGTTTGAAATGTATGTCTCAGAGATTATTTTAGCCTTTTAAAATTTGCATATAAGTTACAGACCTGGCCCCACAGTCTAAGTTTATAAAGGAATTACATTTTCAAGGGTCTCACCACACCATCCAAAAGATGCTAAACAGAATAGTACTCTGGCCTCCCCATCTGACTTCAAATACATTCCAATGAGAAGAAGATCACACTCAGTGACCCAGAATGAATTACCCCCACACTTACAATACACATAAGATAACACACACACACATAAAGATATTTCCTTTAATAAAGCTGCAGTCGGTAACTTTTGCATCTAGCGGTTAATAAACAGAACTGCTTGCGTCTTGCGGAAGAACATCGTAGCCGGAACTACTTCTCTCTGTTTATGTCTATGAAGAATCACAAAGGTACTGGGTTACTCCGCCGCGGTACCCCCGAAGCAATCTAAAATAGTCCGAATATAAACACGTATTATAGGTGCACCCTAGTGATTCAGGACAAGCTAAAAACACGGTTTGGAAAATGGATTCATGGTGTACTCGCTTATTATACTAGATTTTTCTACATTTTGAACACAAACAAAGTTACAGACCGCAGCTCTGATTGGTTGTTTCTTAACGGGAGAGATGTATTTCTGCAAATGGCAATAGGACCACTGGGAGGAGCCAGAGGAGCTTGATTTTTTCACAGATTATCTGCCTCATATTCTACTGTCAGGACATAATGACAGGTTTAACAAATATGTAAAAAAATATATTTTTATAAAAGTTACCTACTGCAGCTTTAAGGCAACAATGCTTTGAGGGCTAACTTTGTGAAACCAAAATCCTTTTGAGTCCTTTTGAGACATGTCACTCAGCGGCCATCTTTAGCCCCTTTACACACTGTCATTCCAGAAAATACACAGGTAAAGTGTCCTGGCAATTGTTCCCAGGTTGCTATATTTTGCACTTTCACACTGACAAGTGAATACCCGGAATATGTGTTCGCACAACCCGTAAAGATCATGTAATGATATTATTACACATATTTCACATCAATTTAATAAATAATAAAATACTAAATAATAATAAATATTGTTAATAATAATAATAATAATATATATATATATATATATATATATATATATATATATATATATATATATATATATATATATATATATATATATTTAAAACAATCTTACCCTTACAATTTGCTGAAGGTTTTCAGTGAACTTTTGTCTATTATTTAATGTAATTCTGACCCAGGTATATGCTGGATGTCATACTATCACCATTGGCTAAATGAAGCAATGAACAAAACTGATTTAGTTATCCATATAGCCTTGTGTGAAATTATTTTTAAATTAATTAATTTACTTTTATATTTGTATTTATTTTTATATATTTTTATTTTATTTTTTGCTTTTACAACAACATACATACTAGCACAAGCACTTGTATCCAATGACTATGATGTACAGTAAGCCACCGTGCTGCACAATTGCCTTTCACGACATTCAGTAATACACTGCTAAACAAAAGTGTCATTTGCATTATGATTTTGAAATGCATGTCAACACATCAGTGGAATATTAGATTGAAACAGTCTTTGATGATGTAGCATAATTATACAGACCTTTGTTCCATTAAAAAGAGATGAACAACATAATAAGCAAGTTTCACAGCAAATGGTTCATGAAACAAACAAGTTGCAAGCTAAATATGGTAAGCAGCTTACACATAAGGGCCTTTCTCTCACAGTGGTCATAGCAATAATATAATCATAATCATTACTAATTAATACTGAACACACTAAAAAAAAAAAAAAAAAAAAAAAAAACTAGTTATGCTGTTAGTTGTCAATTAATAACAGAAGCTGTTTAAATTGTTAGATGGTACTTAAAGCAGTTGGAACTATCATCTTCACAAAGCTGAAATGGTTCTCCACAAACTTACTATATTTATTTTATTTTTTTTTCACAGATAAATTATATTCACCCTAATTTGATGTTTAATTATTAACTCACAGATTTTCATTTAAATGTGTTCACCTCCAAATACCTCCATGCCTCGGACTCCACAAAGCACCACTGCAAATATATTATTCATTTAGCATTTCATTGTAAATGGAGGTTGCTTGGTTTAGTAGGCCAGGGATAGTGTCTGTTCAGCGAAAGAAGTGTAAGATTAACAAACAACATGAAAAATTAACCACAAGGAAAGCATTTCAAACTGTATGTGAAAACAACCTTTAGACGGGGCCATGGCTGTAACATAAAACTCTCTATGAGCCCGAATCACTTTCTATTGAATAATTAATGAACTTACTTATAAATACACAAGTACAGTATAAAATGAAAAAAAAAGGTTTTATTATATATATATATATATATATATATATATATATAGAGAGAGAGAGAGAGAGAGAGAGAGAGAGAGAGAGAGAGAATTTTTGAATTTTAAATACACCTTTATTTAGAACAATAATGTGTTCACAATAATATCACCACTCACAAAACAAGAGCAGCTATAGTAGTAATGCTAAAATGAGAAATCTTTTAAAAAGCAAGCATTAAATAATCATCATCATCATCGTCCACTGTGCAAAGGACCTCATTTATCCCCCAAATATGCTTGAAAGATTCTACACAATTTACCATTTTATAATAGGCATGCTCTATTCTAAGCCTAGCCGCCGCCAAACCTTTAAAGATCATCAACACATCCAGTGAACCCTGTCCTGACAACTTATTCTTTCTGGATTTCCAAATAGCAAGTTTAGCTCTACCAGACAAGAAATTAAGTAAAGTCAACTGACTTTTCCTTTTTTCCGTATACCTTGGACCATATATAAACATTTCATAAGAGAAAGCTTCACCAATTTTAATGAACCATTGGGATAAAAATGAAAACAAATCGTTTAGCCGAGCACACTGTACAAATAGATGAAAAACCGTTTCAACCTCTTTACAGAAGGGACAGCCCACCCCTACAGAAGGATCAATGTGCACAACGTATCTGTTTGTGGCTATCGCCCCATGAACGATTCTCCACTGAAGGTCTCCCGTTCTTTTATCAATGGGGCGTTTGTATAAGGACTGCCAGCAGCCTCTAGGGGAGGAAAGAACTCCAAAAAAAATCATTCAATTTACTTGAAGCAAGTCCATGCAAGCGACCAGCATTGGATGCCTTCACACAGGAGATGAAGAGGGCTTTCTTCCCCACCTCCTCAAAAACTCCAAGCCGAGGGGTTTCAAAAGACAAAAGACAGTTCTCATCATCTTGCCATTCTCCCACGGCAATAGTCACATTCAGAGAAGGGAAAACATAAGGAACCCCCTCTCTCCATTGATCAGTTGCAATCGAGTTGTTTGTAAAAACCTTATGTTCCGCCTGCAAACACTTTAAGATTCCAGTTGTAGCTTGTTTCAGCAATCTCAGAGATCTCACTCCAGTCCTCTCACTAAGTTCCTCTAAGCTCTTGGTCAAAATATGTCCCAGCTTTGTACATCCAGCAGCAGTGAAACATGCACGCAAGCTGGGTCCAGACACAAGTCTTGACGGTAGAAAGTCATTTAGAAAAAGTGGCTCTTCAAAAAGCCATAATCCAGCATGTGTGTTCGGTGTACGTGAAATGGTGAACACCTCCCATGCTTCCAGAACGGACTTATAGAAAACAGTCAAATTCACACGGTCCTCATTCTGGAGATCCATTAAAAACAGATGTTTGTCCAAACCCATACCTCTGACACTCCTGAGAAGAGCAGAAGCTGTCTTAATCCATGAAGCATCCGTGTGATACAACAGTCTCTGAGCTGCTTGCAACCGGAAAGCCATGATTCTGGATCTGATGTCGATCAATCCTTGGCCTCCCTCTTGAACCGGAAGGTATAATGCAGCAGCACAAATCCAGTGTTGCCCAGACCAAAAAAAATTCACAAGCTGCCTTTGAATCTCCACAATAAGTCCAACAGGTGGCTGTAACACAGTAATTTTATGCCACAGGGTAGAAGCAACCAAATTATTGGTCACTAAAATCCTCCTTGCTGCACACTTTCTCCACTAGACCCTCCCAATTTTTCTTTAGATAATCATTTGACCCAAAGAAAATGCCCAATAATTTAAGTCCCTCTCTGCCCCACTTTAGGTCTCCAGGTTACTTTGGGAGACTCTCAAACTCCCCTTTACCAGCCCAAAAAGTTTCACTTTTAGCCCAGTTCACTTTAGCTGATGAAGCTTTCTCATGAAGACTAAGTACCTCAGATAGACAGTTAATATCTTCAGCATTGTTTACAAAAACTCTGTAATGTCGTCAGCATAGGCAGAGAGAGACATTCTTGACTCTAAAGATAGACCAGGCACATTTAAACCTGACAGTCTTTCTCGAAGTCTAAAAAGCAGCGGCTCAATTGCTAAACTGTTTAACTGGCAAGACAATGGACAGCCTTGCCGAATACCCGTTAAAATAGGAACTGGCCAACTCAACGTGCCCCCTATCTTAACCATGCATGATGCACCATTATATAATATCTGTATCAAATTTAAAAAAGTTTCACCAAAACCAAAAACCTTCAATACATTAAAAAGGTAATTGTGATCCACACGATCAAAAGCCTTTTCTTGATCCAAGGCAATAAACCCAACATTTACATTGAAACCATTACAAATACCCACAATGTCTCGCACTAAAAACAAATTATCCATAATGGACCATTTTGGAATGCAATATGACTGATCCTTGTGTACAATCAAACCTAAAACATTTTTTAATCTATTTGCCAGACATTTTGAGAATATTTTATATTCTGTTGTAAGAAGGGCAACAGGACGCCAGTTTTTTAAAAGGGCTAAATCCCCCTTCTTTGGTAACAGTGATAAGACCGTATATTGACAGGAAGTTGGTAAAACACCTTCTCTTGTAGATTCACATAAAACCTCAAAATAATCATGTCCAATGAAATCCCAAAAACTTTTATAAAAATCTGCTGGCAGTCCATCTAATCCAGGGGATCGTCCTGAATTGAGTTGTCACACAGCAGCAGTAACTTCCTCAAATGTTATGCCAGCATCCAGGACAGTTTTAGAGCCAGTGTCCAGCTGAGGAAGACCCTGAAGAAGTTGTGTCATACAGTCACTATTTTCACAGTTCTCTGCAGCATAAAGGCTTGAATAAAAGTCCACAGCATGGTTTCTCATTTCTATAGTCTTAGACGTTATCCTCCCATCAGGGAGTTTCAGACATGGCATTTGTTTTTGTTGAGCCACCTTATATTCCAGGTTGAAGAAGAAAGAAGTTGGGGCATCCATTTCTGCTAATGACATAAAACGGGACCTTATCAAGGCTCATTTAACTTTCTCATTTAAGACTCGACTAAGCTCTCTCTTTTTTGTTTGTAAATAATTGTACAATATAGAATTGTGTGCATTAACCAACTGCAATTCCATTAAATTAATTTGCTTCTCAAGTGTTTCGATCACATTCTTTATTCTACTACTACAGTTGGCTGTATACTGCTGACAGAAATGTTTTATTTGAGTCTTGCCTACATCCCACCATTGTTTCAAATTTTCAAAAAAGACCTTTTCTTTCTTCCAATCATCCCAAAATAAAACAAAATTTTCACAAAATGCAGCATCCTGCAGCAATTTTACATTAAAATGCCAGTACGCAGATTTTCTAGGTGCATCTGACATGTTCATTGTCATAATAACTAAATGATGATCAGAAAAACCCACCGGACAAATGCAACACTCAATTACTCTACTGTTAAAAGATTTTGACACATAGAATCTATCAAGTCGGGCAGCACATACTCGATTATTAAAAGCCTTAATCCATGTATACTGTCTTTCATTTGGGTGTTTAATTCTCCACATATCCAAAAGCTGGAAATCTTTAATAAGTTTTGACAATGCACTTGAGGACTGTATATGAGGTTCCTCAGTATTACGATCTATAGTAAAATTAATAGTGCAATTCCAATCTCCACCAATAACAACACATCCTTCACTAAGACACTTTTTAAGACTCTCAGTAAGTATATCTAAAAAATTAAGCCGCTCCTGTCCCACCGTTGGTGCGTATATATTTATCAGAAAAACAAGCATCTCTTGAACTTGAGCTTTAACCACCAACAATCGACCCTTCACTGGTTCCTCTATACTTATAATATCCGCCCTTATTTTTGAAGATAGAAAGATTCCCACACCTCTACTTAAATTTGTACCATGACTGAGTATTTTGTGTCCTTTCCACCACAAATTCCATTCAACTTCATTCATCAAGTCACTGTGTTTCTTGAAGAAAGACGATATCAAGCTTTTTTTGCTCAATTATTTCATAGACTGTAGTACGCTTTACACTATCCCTCCCACCATTAATATTTAAAGAGCCTATCTTCAGAGCCTCCATACATAAAATTAAGATGAAAAAAAAGAACAAAGCATTACAGAAAAGCAAAGAAAAGAAACGGTGTAATACATGGTTTAGAATTTTTTGATTTACTCTTTCTCTTACCCATTGCTTTACTTTTTCTGATAGTGGTAAGAAGCTTTTTCAAGCGAAAACGCTTCTTCTCACAAAGTTCATCAACTCCAACAGTCTTCTGATAGAAACTAACAGATTGAACAAACTTGTCTACATCTGAGAAGAAATCATTTATGTTAATTTGTTTACCAAACGTTTCGTCCAAAAATTTTTTTATTTCTTCCAGACTATACAACGAGTCTTTATTGAAAACTCCAGAAAAGACTGTCTGAGATTGATTAAATACAGTAGGATCATTTTCACACATAGAAACTTGTGACTCCGTATCATCAGACTGCTCCTCCTCCATTTCCTCATTATTCAAGATGCTTGAAAACATTTCATTTTCAGCATTTGCACTTTCCCCCGTTTTAGTAACGTTACCACTGTTACCAGCTACTTCTTTATTGTTAACATCAGAGACAACCAGATCAGTTGCGCTAATCTCTGTGGCTACAATAGCTACCACATCCTCATTTTCAGTGTCAACAGCCGGTAACACAGCATCTGAATTCACAGCACTCACCTCAACTAACGGAACAACCTCATCTTGGGCCGCATCAACGCTACTGTTTGCGCCCTCGCCCTCTGCTCCTGGCGCGTTTTCTGCACCTGTTTTCTTATGTGGACACATCAGGCGTTTGTGTCTGCTGTCTCCACACACGAAACATCTTATGCTGCCAGTAGTTGCATACACCATATATAATCTTCCCTCGTGTTTCACGCGAAAATTGATATCCAGTGTATTCTCAGGCGATTCAAGCACCATGTAAACGTATCGTCTGAAAGACGCAACGTGCTTCAGTGCCGGATGTTTACATCCAAGCGCAACAGATTTAAAGGGACTAACAATTTTTCCAAAATGCGCTAACTCACGTTGCAAAACGTCATTTGATACGAAAGGTGGGACATTAGAAATTGTAACCTTTGTTGTCGATATATACATTGGAGAAAGTTGCACAAAAGCATCTTTAACAGTAAGGCCACTTACAATTAAACGATTCACTAAATTTTGTTCCTTCAAAAAAATGACAACAGCCTGATTCATCCGTGAAGCAGATACAATGTTCTCATGACCAATTTGATCGCCAACTGCAATTAATACATCCTCCACTGTGGCATTATCCTCAGGAACACATCTAAAACCATTACGGAGTGATAATGGCGGCGTCTCCTCAAGAGACGCCATCCTGCCACGCAACCCCCACTATATTAACAATTTGTTTCCTAAACCATGTATTTTTGGAAGGAAAAAAAGGAAAATGTAAATAAGAAAACACAAGAAAGTTCTTCTCACCGCTCACACAACAGCTCTCACCACCACCACCACGCAACCTCACTTCCCAGCATGCAATAGAGAGAGAGAGAGAGAGAGAGAGAGATAGGCAGGTATATGATTTACAGTGTAGTTTTACATAAGGAGAAATTTTAATGTGCACAAACAGCATGGAAATCTATAGAAATATAATTTTTATTACATTAAAGGCAGGGTAGGTAAAAAATTTATAAACAACTTTCTTCCAAATTCGTTTAAACTTTCTATATATATCAATGCATAATTAAAATGTAAGTACTCTGATAAAAAGAGTATAAAAATCGAGTGACTCTAGACCGTTTAATCTGTATTAAACACAGCTCATTATTTCCATTCGGGAAGAAACATAGGATTGGCTTAGGCGACTGTCACTCTCTCGCAACCATGGCAACCACACTTTTGCCACACATGACCTGCCCACTTGCGCGCGTACGTTTGATTTGAGGAATTCAAGAGGCACGGATCCTAGGAATACCAAAACAATTGTAGAGAAACAGCAAGCAAAATTCACAGTACCGGCCTATGCAGTTAGTGAAGGCAAACCAGGCAAAAAAAGGAAGACAGTAACAGTACAAGAAAAGGCAATGAACAAAAAGTCTATGGATAAAAAAAGAAATAAAACGTGTGTTAATATCGGCGTGGCTTTCCAGCAATGCGAGAACTGAGGGAACTCAAGGGGCTGAAAAGTGACTCCTTGATGGCTTTATTTCTGCTGGACAGGTAAATCTTTATTTTTGTATTTTGATCATACATATTTTTTTGTTTATTTTTTCATGAAGCATGTGTCATTAGCACACGTAGCTGCATAATATAGCTAACATAACATTACTTAGCGAGTCGTAGTAGAGATGATAAATAATCTATAGGCCTAGCTCAAGATGATAGCTATAGCGTGACTTTGGAAGGAGCCCAGAAGGGAGGGGGTGGAGTGAATGGAAATAATGAGCTGTCTTTAAAACAGTCGTGAGAGGTCTACAGACACTCGATTTTTATACGTTCTTTTTCAGAGTACTTACATTTTAATTATGTATTGATATATAAATAAAGTTTAAACAAATTTGGAAAAAAACGGTTTTTATATATTTTTTACCTACCCTGCCTTTAAATGGAGAAGAAAATTATTATTATTATTATTATTATTATTATTATTATTAATAATACTATCTATCTATCTATCTATCTATCTATCTATCTATCTATCTATCTATCTGTGATGAGTCGGCGGGGCCAAGAGGCCCTATATTATGCGAGCTATGATGACTTTCATCTTGATATTTTAGCGCGGATGTATACCTAGCTGATCTCCTCAGCACCGCGATCCCCGTAAATGTTCATAGTCAAGGGAAGATGGAGGTGGGAACTGGCAAACATTCAAGTGAAACTTTAAATAACAAAATAAACACAAAACAGACGACTGTAGTGCACAAACAAAAACACAAAATAAAACCCAGGCCTGGTCCTCTCTCGTCCTTCACTGTCATTAATCCTCCTTTTATCCTGGGACTCGGGATCAGTGAGTGGTGCAGGTGTTGCTCATTTTCAATTACACCACCGGCCTCGCTATGTACTCCCGCCTCTTGGCCCCGCCAACTCATCACAGATAGATAAATAGATGGATAGAGAGATAGTATTATTATTATTAATAATAATAATACATTTTTTCTTCTCCATTTAATGTAATTGAAATTCTATTTCTATAGATGTCCATGCTGTTTGTGCACATTAAACATTTTCCTTATGTAAAACTATACTGTAAATCATATACCTGCCATCAAAATATTGTATTTACTCAGAGAACAGATCTAACATCTGTTTGTATTCCTCGGTTTGTCTCTCTTTGAACAAGTTGCTGGCAAATTTTGTCAAAATAACTCATGTGGTGCAAAGGTTGTTAGACGAAAGGCATTATAAAAGGCAAATAATGTAACTCCAACAATAACTGCAATATAGCCTACTCTAGGGATATATTAAAAATATAAGTAAATGGGTAGAGGACGTTAACAAATCTTATAAACTGACGAAAACATTGTCATCATATTGCACCATCTGGCTATAACTTGAGAAATTTTATTTCTGCTGATATTTTGTTGAAAGTGTATATTTGTGGTTATCATCATAAATAAATAAATAAATAAACCTTTCTCAAGAACTTCTGACACATCAGCGTGGAGTATCAACTTTCCTGTTTATGGGTTCAAAGAAACAAGCAAATTGCATATTCATGACTCATATCTTAAGCAGTCCCTTTCAACACTGTCCCCATCAAGCTAAAAAAAATATAAAAAAAAACATCACATAAGCTTGCCCTAACCTGTCCCTACTTTACATATTCTCTGTCACTGACCAACAGCAAGTAAAAACAACAACAACTGCTTCCTGCTGCTGTTTTACGTGGCTCTCCATATGTTTTTCAGGTTGACCCCACAGGTGTCAACTAGACATCACTTGTCCACTGTCAGGAGACCATGGAACCATGAAGAACAAAGGGGATAAATTACTTGACCAGTAAACCAAAACCAGCCCTCTATTTAAACGAACAGTACAGTACATTGGTCACTTGCATACTGTTATTTTTCTGTATAGTATGGAAGTGTGGATATTCAGAGACAGTCCCAAAACCATTCACTCAAATTATTAATTTTTAAACACAGATTTGTTAAGAAAAAAAAACAATCGACTTATTTGTTTTATTTTTTTTATATAAATGTTTAACTGAATCATTAATTAATTTAGTTCACTTACAAAACACTGATTAATTTGAGAAATGTTGTTATGAACAAGTTAATTAAGTAATTAACTGATTTGTTCAATAACACTGATTAAGTCATTAATGAAACAATTAAAAGCATTAATGATCTTAGATGTAAAACATCTAAGGGGTTTGGAATGACATCAGTAAATTATGTTTTTATTTTATTTTTTTGATTTGACTGTTTTTAAACCTAGCCGTGAATGCAGAAATGTGCATGGGATTTTAACACTCATACAGATAGGAATGCAGGCAATGCATGTCAGGAAAATTAAAGTTCAAAAGTGTTGCCTTTTAGCAATGTGGGAACAAGAGAGATGCACTTTTTATGTCATCGACTTCACTGAGACAAAGCAATCATGTCACACAGCAGGCGAACTACAGTTCAAAGAAAAAAAGATGGCTTGCTGATGTATTTTCAACAAATTCTTTTAATTTGGAAGTTATAACTTTTTGTTATTTATTATTGTACATTGGGGAGGATAAATGACATACAAAGATGAAGTTTTAAAACTTCCAACTTTGTGAAGTAAATTACGGTGTGTGTGTGTGTGCAGGACAAGAGCTCCTCTTAAACAGTTCTGTAAATTTGCTGTTAACACAGATTATGTGGGAACGATAAGGCTGTGTGAGATAATTAAAGTGCAGCTGCTGAGTTGTGGGAGGTCTGTGCAGAAGTTAATTAAAAGAAAGGTAACGCAGCATCGGCACACAATCATAATGAAACCAAGAATCCCCCTCAAATTAATGTTCCAACTCTGGGATGTGCTACCTCTATTTTCAGATTAATAATTGAAAAGCTTTGTAAAAATTAGAGGCTTTAATTCCAGCCTGCTCCTGACGGGATGCTAAGAGCAGTGGGGTAGCTCTGAAATATTTACTCTCTTGGAGATGGTTCAAGCTGAGAGGTTAGAACAATGAGTGCTTACTTAAACAAGTTTTAGTGGACAAACTCCCTGTGACTAATGAAAAGGATGCAAGAGCACAGTGTCACGGTTCTGTTTAGTTTCATCATGGACTTAGTTTTGTTTTCATGGACTTGTCATTGGTTTTCTTCAGTCAAATGTTTTTTTGTTCAGTTTTCCCACCACTCTTTAGTTCTCATGACAATTCATTTAATTCACTCAGGTGTTCATTGTTATGGCCCTTATTTGTCTTGCATTTTAGTTGCTGCTGTGTGATCTTTCGTTTGTCTGGTATTGTCTGTGTAATACACAGCTGTCTCGCAGTTTGGCATTCTGTGGTTTTATTTTATAAACCTTGTTTCATTTTCATCATTGTCATCATCCTAGGAATATTCATGACAGAATACCAGACCCAAAAGGAAAATGAGAAGAAGAACAATGGACATTTATTCCATTAATGTTGCCCCGACATGGGGTAACAATTTACTGAAGGGAGGAACAGTGTTTGTGTTCCAGCAAGGTAGAGACTTGGAACTTTATGTGGAGGAGTTCCTCGACATTTGCCATCTTGCCACCTGTGATGACGTCTGTCTAATGGAGGGATTTAGGTGTGGACTGGATGAAGATCTAGCTTTGTCATGCCCTGCGGTGCTCGCAGCTGGACCCTAGAGTCTTATATTAACTTTGCGCTGTGGACATATGGATCCACGTTCACAGTGGGCAAAGTGGAGGATGATAACAGCCTCGTCCAATCACACTTCACGGACATCGCATAGTCAGACCCAGAGCGCAACCCACCAACACCCCTCACAAAGGAGACGACAATGTCAGAGCCCCGCACAGATGGGGAGCTTCTGCCCACTGTGAGAATGGAGCCTGTGATGACAGCGCTCACTTGCGCCCTGGGGCTGAAGCACTTATGTAAGTCTGACCAGGGGTGTGAGCCGGCAACAGCCGTCCCTGTGGAAATTTTGGTGGACAGTGATACTGGGGAGGATTGGTTAATTGACTGGAACATGGAGGCACTGCTTCCCACTCTACCCCAACCTGATATTGCTACGCTTTCTTCATCGCTGCCAGTTGTGGCCAGCACCAAGAATGATTCTTCACCTGAATAGTACAGTTTATGCAAAAAAAAAAAAAAAGAGATAATTGATTAAACATTGATAATTATAAGATTTTTTTTTTTTTTTTTTTTTTTTTTTTTTTTCTTGAACCGCAAATTAGAATGATTTCTAAAGGATTATGTGAAACTGAAGACTGGGGTAATGATTCTGAAAATAGTTTTAATGCATTAAAATGAACAATAGCATATATATATATATATATATATGCTTGCAGACAAATATTTTTTTTTTATATGTTTTATGCTTCATAAATTATATTTATAATATGTTATAATGGCAAATTGATATATTGAAGTTCAGTTCACTTTCATTTTATGGAAAAGGGCATGCAACAAAAAATATACTTTTGTTTTACACAGAAGAAAGTCAGTCACACAGGTTTTGGAAGGGATGAGAGCAAATATTTTTCATTTTTATATGGACTACTACAGTGTCACAAAAAAAAAAAAATAATAATAATAATCCTAGACAATTCAATTCAGGAAAAAAAAAAAAAAAAAAAACTAGTTGAGAGCGAACTCTTGAGAGTTTTCCCGTTAAGAGTGTCTGTGTTACCCTCAGGGTGAACGCAGAACAATAGTATCCATAAGTGCTGGTTCAGGACCAAGTCTTTATTCTCTTGATACAAAACAAGACTTGGAACTTTATTGAAACAGTGTCATCAAACAGTTAGGATGTGGAGGTGCCTTAAGTGCAGATTTCATCATCTTGATGTGTTTGACTTTAGTACTTTGAAACTGGACACACTGGAAGACCGTCATCACACGACTTGCTGATGCTACACAATAATCAAATAATAAAGCATGCTACTCCATAGACTGTAAAAAAGATAGACGACATGTCTCCTTTCCCTTCAACTTTAGAAAAGTCAAGCCAAAGCATCTCAGTATGGCCACTGCCGTCTTGAGCAAATGACATTATTTGGAGGCAGAGTCTGCACAGTAGAGATTTGTTTGGAGCCAGAGTCTGCGCAGTAGAGATTTGTTTGGAGACAGTCTGCACTGTAAAGATTTGTTAGGAGCCAGAGTCTGCGCAGTAGAGATTTGTTTGGAGACAGAGCCTGCACAGTAGATTTTTGTTTGGAGACAGTCTGCGCAGTAGAGATTTGTTTGGAGCCAGGGTCTGTGCAGTAGAGATTTGTTTGGAAACAGTCTGTGCAGTAGAGATTTGCTTGGAGACAGTCTGCGCAGTAGAGATTTGTTTGGAGACAGAGTCTGTTCAGTAGAGATTTGTTTGGAGACAGTCTGCGCAGTAGATATTTGTTTGGAGACAGAGTCTGTGCAGTAGATATTTTTGTTTGGAGACAGAGCCTGCACAGTAGAGATTTGTTTGAAGACATTCTGCACAGTAGAGATTTGTTTGGAGCCAGAGTCTGCACAGTAGATATTTGTTTGGAGACAGAGCCTGCACTGTAGAGATTTGTTTGGAGACAGTTTGCACAGTAGAGATTTGTTTGGAGCCAGAGTCTGCGCAGTAGAGATTTGTTTGGAGACAGTTTCTGCGCAGTAGAGATTTGTTTGGAGACAGTCTGTGCAGTAGAGATTTGTTTGGAGACAGTTTCTGCGCAGTAGAGATTTGTTTGGAGACAGAGTCTGCGCATAAGAGATTTGTTTGGAGCCAGACCCTGCACAGTAGAGATTTTTTTGGAGACAGTCTTCACAGTAGAGATTTGTTTGGTGACAGAGTCTGCGCAGTAGAGATTTCTTTGGAGCCAGAGTCTGCGCTGTAGAGATTTGTTTGGAGACGGTTTCTGCGCAGTAGAGATTTGTTTGGAGACAGTCTGTGCAGTAGATATTTGTTTGGAGACAGTTTCTGCGCAGTAGAGATTTGTTTGGAGACAGTCTGCACAGTAGAGATTTGTTTGGGGACAGTCTGCACAGTAGAGATTTGTTCTTGACAAGCAGTTTTGTGGTGTGCCCTTGTAGAGCATCATTGTCCGAGTGATGTCCAGAATCTGACCTGAAACTTCACATTCGTGAATGGATAACATTTGAATTGCAAAATATGGTACTAAATTTAACTGCCTACTTGACAATGTTGCATTACTGATAATTTAGACACTAAAGTCGAAGGCCAAAAGCTAAATGATCATCCTAAATGTTGATGGCACAACATTTCTATATTGGTAAATTATGTAAACCACAATTCTTGTGTAAATCGGTGGTACAATATTTACACCTGCATTTTTTCAGTTTCATATTTTATGGATTCACCCAAAATCTTTAGTAAATCATACATTTGCCAACAGCCTTCTCATGTGTACTGTTAATGGTTTCATTAAGTGAAAATGTGTTTATTAAATTTTCACTAAGAACAGCTAACTTTTAATGAGCTCAGCAAAACTTATCACACAGTGTGAAAAACACAGGAATCAATTCTAATCTGCTATTTGCAAATTGGACTGCATGGGGAATCATTTTGTGTGTGTGTGTGTGTGTGTGCATTTCAGCTTCATTTTTTTCAGGTTCGGGTTTTCGATCCATTCTTGTCCCATGTTTTTCTTGTTTTTCACATGTGATGTGGCCCACACTAATGATGTTACCCATATTATTGCTACACATCCATAATGGTTTCTCATGTGATGAAGTTTTTAATTGTCAACTTCAGTTATAAACATAACTGAGTGACACTGAGTGACACTGAGTGAAAGCATCAGAATAAAAAGTTGGCAATTTTCAGGTGCAAACATGATTGCATAAATTGTATATTGTGACAGGATGAGCACAAGACAGACACAGTGTGCGTGGCATCAGGCCTCGTAGAGGCTTTTATTAACAGAAATCAAATAAAACAAGGGAATCAAAAGTGGGCCAAAGGGGAAGAGTGTCCAAAATAACAGGGAATCTGGTGTCCTCGTCATGCTGCGGGGTTCATGTGGGTCGGGCAGTGTTCATGGAGGAAGGGTCCAGGTAAGGGGCGGAGTCCGGTGGCCGCACGCGCAACCCTCCTCGGTCCGGGGTGCGAGGGGCGGCGGCTTCCTCTAGCGGCCACATCTCTCTCGTTTGCCATGGCGCTGGAAGGGGATAGCATCCTGGCCTGATGGCCGTGTAAACTGGTGCGGTTCTCGTCCAGACCGTGGGTTCGGCAGCTCACGTCTCCTGTGGCGCGGGAATCCTTCGACACACCCCTCCTGTACCCACGAGGACACCAGCGTGCATGCATGGGGAAGAGACCGGTCTCCCGAAGAGAGGCGCGTTGGGCTTTTAAACAGCGGCGGTGATGAGGCTTCATTTCCTTCAGGTGTGCCCCATCATACGCCGCCAGCCCTGACTTGTCCAGCGCCCCTCCTCTCACACATACACTCCATTCGGGAGCCTGGTGTAGGGCAGCGATTTAGGACGGGGTGCCGGTGACAATCAGGGAGGAGGCAGCTGACTCGTCACATTCCCCCTCCCAAGCGACATCACTGTAATCAGGGCGCCACCCACATGGGAGTGCTACTATCCTCAACCAGGCTCCAGATGGTCGGAGTGGGCGGGGATTCCTCTCCGGGCGGTCCTCCCTCTCGCAGCGCACCGAAACAAGGATAGAGAAACCGGATTTCTCGAGGAGAGGCGCGTTGGGCTTTTAAACAGCGGCGGTGATGAGGCCTTCATTTCCTTCAGGTGTGCCCCATTACACGCCGCCAGCCCTGACTCGTCCAGCACCCCTCCTCTCACACACACACACCCACTCCAGTCGGGAGCCTGGTGAGGGGCGGCGATTTAGGACGGGGTGCCGGTGACAATCAGGGAGGAGGCAGCTGACTCATCACATTCCCCCTCCCAAGTGACATCCCCGTCATCAGGGCGCCGCCCACACGGGATTGCTACCATCCTCAACCAGGCTCCTTACGATTGGAGTGGGCGGGGATTCCTCTCCGGGCGGTCCTCCCTCTCGCAGCGCACCGGAACAGGGACAGAGAAACCGGGTTTTAGTGACAGCCTCAACCAACCACAGGGCAAAATGACAATAACAGAAAAGTCGCTTACCCCTTTTGTGGCTGGGAGGCTGTCGCCCGTTTTCCTCCGTCCCAGTCCGGGTTCTTCCAAACGTTTGCAAGCGAGTGGGAGTGACATCACCAGATGTTTCCCAACTGCGCTGTCTAGGCTCCACCTTCCTCGTATTCTCCACCACTGTCACGGGACGGAGCACAAGACAGACACAGTGGGCATGGCGTCAGGCCAGGCTTTTATTAACAGAAATCAAATAAAACAAGGGGATAAAAGGTGGCCAAAGAGGAAGAGTGTCCAAAATAACAGGGAATCTGGTGTCCTCGTCGTGCTGCGGGGTTCGTTTGGGTCTGGCAGTGTTCATGGAGGAAGTGTCCAGGTAAGGGGCAGAGTCCAGCAGCCGCACGCGCTCCCCGTGCGAGTGGCGGCGGCTTCCTCTAGCGGCCGCATCTCTCTCGTTGGCAGCGGCACTGGTAGGGGATAGACGGCCTGGCATCCTAGCCTGATGGCCGTGTAAACGGGTGCGGTTCTCGTCCGGACCGTGGGTCCGGCAGCTCACGTCTTCTGTGGCGCGGGAATCCCTCGACGCACCCTTCCTGGACCCACGAGGACACGAGTGTGCATGCACGGGGAAGAGCCCGGTCTCCCGAGGAGAGGATTGTTGGGCTTTTAAACAGCGTCGGTGATGAGGCTTCACACGCCACCAGCCCTGACTCGTCCAGCGCCCCTCCTCTCACACACCCACTCCAGTCGGGAGCCTGGTAAAGGGTGGCGATTCAGGACGGGGGTGACAATCAGGGAGGTGGCAGCTGACTTGTCACAATATATAAGATAGAAATAAGATATATAGACTTTTACAGAAGTCTTTCAATTTTCTGATTTATTTTCTTATCTAGTTTCAGTAGAAATCTCAACAGGATCTCAAACTATTTGCTGAGTTATGAAAGTCTGTTATTATAAATCAGATATTTCAATATGAACTCTCATTACTCATCTCACATTTTAAATAAATATCTCAGGCAAAGTTGAGGCATAACTTGAGATCTTCAAATGTCTAAGAAAAGACATCTGTCATACCCAATACATAAGTCAAAGGATCTAACGAGTTATGACTAACATGCAAACTAGATCAAGGTGAAATCAGGTCAAAATACAAAGCAGAATTGTCTCCAAAGTAGGTTAGGCAAGTCAGAAATAACTTTATGCTTTGAACAGTGTGTTAGCAGCATCTGAATTTATAGAATGATTGCCGGTAATTGATGGTAAATGATTTGTGGATATTGTTCATGAGCTTTTCCACTGTCTCAAATAAATCCACTTTAAGAAAAGGATGTTTCAAACTTCTAAAATAAATAAATAATTGGAGTATGTTTGACAAGAAAATACAATTTCATTATTTTTACTGAAATTTCACATTCAATTCAGTGTTACTTTCTTTACATTTCCTTGTAATTAGTTTGAGTAAAAATGTTTCAAAATAAATTGGACTAAAAAAAAAAAAAAAAATGTAGAAACGGTTTTCACCCAGAAATCGCTAATAGATTTCTCATACACCACAAATATATATATATATATATATATATATATATATATATATATATATATATATATATATATACACGATTAATCTAAAGTAGGGTGAAAGAAATGGTAATGAAAATACATGTATTTTTGTTTTTGGCTCAAAACATTATAAGTGGACCTCGGAGTAAAAAAAAAAAAAAAAAAAAAAAAATATGAATAATAATAATAATAATTCAAATGTATGATATTGAGACTTTAGACTACTGCAGACAGCAGACTTTTAACTCCCCCTGCTGCAGCATTACCACATGTTCTCAAGTTTAAGACTTTTTTTTTCACTTTTACTTTATTTAGATTATTTCAATATTATAACGTCAAATGCACTATCATGTAATATCAACAACAATATGATTTACCCTTGATGACAGAAGCACTGTGAGGCCTGCCATGGATGCATTAGTGTAATGATGGAATATTGTTGTTCTGAGGCAATGATCATACTGTAGTAGTTTCGTTCTGATTTCTGTGCCTCTGATGAGGCAAACATGCAAATGAGGGGCCCGCCATATGGCAGCATCCGCCACTGTCTCTCGGCAACTGGGGAGACAATGAACAGCGGCCTCCGTTCTCAATACAAATTTTATCTTGCAGGATGTTTCAGAAATAATGTGTGACTTTGTGTTAGCAAATGAGATTCACATTGTTACAACATGCCACGGTGCTGTGCATGCATCACACAGGAGGCATCTGGAGGAACCATACCTGAAACATACCAAGCTGAAATACTGCTACGACGCTGGACTATTTTCATAAGATAATAATTAGGATGTGGTCTGATATACATTTGTTTCTGCATATTCATTAGCACTCTGTCGTGCAGCATTAGATGCAATGGTAAGGCGCTGCAGGCACTTTAAATTCATGAACAAACACATATAAAGTGTCTATATGATATGTATGTGATAACATAAATTAATGAGACAATATTTGTGAGAACTCAAAATCTCATGCATCGTGCCAAATTATTTCTTCTTTATGGGGAGATGGAGGGACTGCAAAGAAGCTAACCGTTTTCAGCGTTATACTGGAAGTGTGTCATGGATTGTGGTAAGTAATGTCTAGGCCTTTTTCTCTCTCATGAGCCATCATAATTAAATGCATCTGACAGTCAAATAAATTAATGATGGGATTTAGTCATCTGCTCATCAGTCAGTGACGTCTTTCAAAATGATTTATCTAAACTTTCACAGCAGAAACATGTCATTACAGGCATTCCCCTGCTGTGTGTTACGTGTTCATGAAAGGCTCGTTTGAAACACGAGCAACCAGGCGTCATGAACATAGCCTGTCATTAGAAGCAGTATCATGAAAAAAAAAAGTGATTTCCTCTGGTTGAACTAAAATGTTCAGTGCGACAGATCCCATGTTAGTTACAGTCACAGTACTTTGATCCATTGTGGATTGTCAGGAAAAATACCATTATTTCCAGTGGAAAATGACATTTGGTAATATTTAGCATATTTGATGTGTGTTTTTAGTCCTTTGGGGATGGTGAATGCATTATGTGGGAATTCTCTGCATGGGAATTATTGCAATTTATTATATTTATTTATTTGCAGGTGTGTAACCACAAACTGTTGAAGCTGTTAATATTAATTATAATGAGGTATATATATATATATATATATATATATATATATATATATATATATATATATATATATATATATATATATATATATATATATTATTTTATGTCAAAATATTATTACATTTACTGAATCAAACTGATTACATTAAGTATAATAAGATAGGTCACAGATCAGGTAGGCCTATAAACTACTATTCCAAATTGCTAATTTTGGATAACATTTGGGCTTACAACTTAAAATGTAACTACCATAATGAATTTTAATAGAGATCAGGTTATTTTCCTTCATTTATTTGCCTTTTATTTAAAATGCTGTGTTCAATTATGAAACAACTACTGTGTGATGACCATATCATCTATTTTCATAGATTTTTTGCAATTTTAACTTTACTTTTTAAACATTTACATTTATTAATTTATTTAAATAACAATTAATTGCTATCATCAGTGTCATCATTACTAAACAAAGGCATTAGTTCAATTGCTAAACCAATGATTTTGTTATATTTCATTTACAATCACATTTATTCATTTAGCTGACACTTTTATCCAAAGCAACTTACAATTGCTATACATGTCAGTCGCAGTTTCTGTTCTTTACACCATGACAACAACCATTAATTTAAAGCAACAAGTCTACTGAACCTTTTGTGTCCTCGTCGATATGTTGGCAGTGGTCCTGACATGATGATCGTAGCCGCGTGCGTCGTGCTGTGAACAATCTCAATCAGACTCCTGAAGTCCCTCTTTCAGCGTCTCCGTCTGCCGCAGAGTGGTTTCGTTAACCCCGGCGTGAAGCATGACCACTCTGGGGCTCTCGTCGGCCTTCCGGATTGCGGGTCTCTGCGCAGAAACATCGAGAACATGAGCACCAGGGAAACATGGAGTTCACACTTTATCTTCGGCTAACATAGCACTGACGTGTCGGACGATGGAGTCTCTGATTATCACAGCGTTGCATCCCGTCTTGCGGAGGGGAGCGAAGTGTTTCCGGGTTGAGATCTTGAAGACCGGAGGGGGAGAAGTCGTCACCCAGGGCCTGGCTCGTGTACTCCAATGTGGATGCACCCAAGGTCCATGGTGTCCCATCGCTGGAGTGAAGGACATCTGGGAAGATTGTGTCCTGGGTGCACCGGGCCTGTGCAGAGAAACATATGGAGTAGAGGTGGTCGGACTGTTAGCAGCTCGCTGTCCCCGGACATGTGAGCATCAGCCCGGATTCCAAGGATTCCAAGGATTCCAACACCGCTCTCCGTTTTCTCAGCTGGGCCTGCCTCACCTCCAGGTCACGAATCTGCTTCTCCAAGGCCTGCACCGAATGCAGCTCGAGCATGTCCTTACGCATCCAAGATGTTATATTTCATTTAGACAATGTCCAACATTTGTATATGTATCAAAGCCCTGCATTTCAGCCCGAGCCCAGCGGGCCCCAACTTATTTATGCCCCTAGGGCCGGGCTTCGGGCCAATTTTCACGTTATAGCTCACATGCGGGCCGGGCCTCTGGCCCTTTTTGGGTTATCCTTCTTGTTACGAATGGCTCGAGCGGTTGGAGGCTCCGATTGACAGAGGAAACAGTTGGTCATGGTTAACAGTGCTTTTTATTACGGTGCACAGCAACAGTCACTCAATAGTGGTGGGAAGAAAACAAAACAACAACAAAAAAAAACCCTTAGATACAACAGAATATAAACTGCACCAAACATAAGGTCAAAGCAATCTATATCAATAAACACAACCTGACCTGTATGTGCAACTGCCCTACATAAGCAGCACTTCCCCAGAGACTCTCTCCTCGCCTCCTATCTCTGCACTATCCTGCTAACGTTCTGGAGCCATTTTATAGGCCCGACTCCTCCTACTCCAGAACATACCATATGAAAGGTAACACGTTTCACCTACATCATACGAATACATACTGAAAATAACAAAAACCATCACAAAAAAATAATAAAATACAAATAAACATACAAACAAGAAGAAGTCATATACAAGTATACATATTCAAAGGAAACAAATAACTTGAGAAACCTTCCTCCCTTACAGCTATGAGAATGGACTCTCCGGTGACATCACTCACAGGAACAAGATGGCGGACACAAAGACCTATAAATAGACTGGATGTCTAACTGAACAGGTTTGGCAAATGACTCTTGGAAATAACATGGACAAATGAACTGTGGTAAGCATAATCTGCATCTCTCTTACACTGTATTCAATAAACTATGTGAATCAAATACTTGTAGTGGTGATTTATTTCTATATATGTGAAAAGACAATTCTATTATGCTATCATCATAGGCACTCATGTTATGGTTGCTAGTTCTCACATAACTCAGGTAAAACTACATACAGGACATCATACAGCCAATTTACAACACACAGTGACATAGAATGTTACACAAGTCCATGCCTACATGAATCTATGTCGGCTAACAGACTACAATACATGACACCGGTGTATGTGTGTGTAGTCCATGCATAGTCGCAGGCTCACCCTGTGACACTTCTATTTATATTCTTAGACATTAAATAAAAAAATGAGAAGTTGACGTCGACGCTAGAAAAACAAACATAGAAAGACATTTCATGACCTCATAACTTTCAAAATCTGATAATTCAACCCGTTATAGGCTAATTAAACTGACATACATGACAGTCTCACGCACGCACACACGCACGCTTTTCCGTCAGCGCGACCCATGATTATACTTCACTTATATCCACTTATTGTAGTAGTAGCTATTATAGGCCTCTAAAGTAATGTAAATGTAAACAGCACTAGACCCTGCTACCGCAACTGTCAAGACTGGCTCACTCTGTGTTTAGTGTCCGGTCAGCAGCAGCAGCGTACGTGTCTTCAGCGCAGCGGGAAGAGTGATAGAAGAGAAGAGGACTGGGTTAAAACCTTCCTCTCTGGATGCTATTCTTTTTCTACACGATGCTCTGTAGAGACTGTTCTAACTTTTCATTTGACTGGACTTTATTGTCGTTTAATTGTTGGAAACTAATGGAAAAAAGAATGGACATGTTCTGTGGTGCATTTTTGAGGTAAGATAACCTGCAAGTTTGTTTTTAATCAATTTAATTTGTTTAGATTGTAGGCTATTTCTCATTTCGTTTGTGAGCACTGTTGCGAGCCTGTCTCAGTATTAAATATTGTTTTTTTTTTTTTTTTTTTTTTTTTTTTTTTACTCACTGTGGTTAATAAATAACTTTTATTAAACTAACTGTCTGTGTGATATGCTTGAAGTGTTTTATATCTATGGATTTTATTGTAGCCAAGTAAAGTATTAGCGTTAATTTGAGAGGCTTAATTTATTAAATATGTTAGGCTACTCGCTGTCGGCTCAGCTATTTAATGTTAATCGGCATTTAAAAAAAAAATGCTCCAAACATTTTTCTAATTTAATTTGATAAAGAAATGAAAAGAAACATAACACAAAACTCACCCATTTTTTTTATTGTTGCAAATAGTACAGGCTTCTGCTGTGTAATAAAATAAATAAATAAAAACACGGGCTCGTGTCGGACTCGGGCTGATAATTCTGATGAGCTGTCGGACACGGGTTGGGCTAGGGCCTGAGCGTCTCGGGCCAGGGCCGGGCTCGGGCCTAGATTTGAGGCCCGTGAATGGCTCTGATATGTATACATTTCAGAAAGTATATAATATCTACTAACTCTGCACCAGTACTCAATTATTAATGGTTTATTACAGAACTAAAATTATATATTTGCATTAATATGCTGAGCAAGAAAGTTATTATTATTATTACATTTTATTTAGTTGATTTTTACACTTTTAGGGCAAGCATTTGTCAGGGCTCTCGTGAAAGATTTGCACACATATGGAGATGATTCAAATAGCATGTAATAATAATCCAGGCAGAATCGGGTGATCTTAGAACACACAGGGAAACACAAGCAGCACACATAATGAAAACAATAACTGGTAAGGAATGACTGAAAGGGAGCAACTAAGATACACAGACCAAATGAGGATAATGTATCAAACACAGGTGAACAGAAAGATGAGGAAGGAGCTAGGAGCCGTGTCGGGCCGAGACAGAGAATGAAGGCGGAGACAAGGATTCCTCCAGCCATGACATTCCATGAGGCTCTGGTGCAATCTTCACCTCTGTCACTCCATTAGGCGATGGCTCGTGGGTCACGGTTGGCTCTGACTGTTGCTCCACGCTGTGGGGTGTTGTTTGGTTGGGCTCTGGGTCCAGAGTGGGGCTGGTGAGGTTCTCTTCATGGCTGATGGTGAATGATGAGTTACAGGTCACAACATTCACCCCACATAGGTGGCAAAATCCTCCCGAGGACCATCTCTGGACAACTGCACTAGTCATGTGGTGTTGAGGCTTCCAGGGTAGAATGAGCGGAGGCAGTTGTCTGGGTAGCTGGTGTAATTAGCTACCTTAGTTTGGTCCTTGAGAATGTGTTCCCCCTGCTCCAGGAAGAGGAGGATGAATATGGGATGGTAGGTCATAACATATAAAAAATAAAAATAAAAACACTCACTTACAGCTAAGTTTATCAGTCACTTTAAAGGTTTCAAATACATAGACTCGGTATACATTACAAATTCATATTACTGTAAATTGCATGAAAATATAATTAATAATTTAACGCAAGACATTTGGGGGTCATCCAGCATACAAAATGTGCGACGTCCTTGATCTTTTCGTTAAGATGACGCAGAAATGCGTACCTAAAATTGTTTATTTTTTTATTTTTTTTATTTTTTTTTAACTACACCACCCTTCATCCCTTTGAAGCTCTCATTCTGGAGGGTAAACCCTTTGAAGAGATTAGGGCATATGGATGAGCCCTTCCCAATGGAATGCAGGGTAGGTCAAAACAGGAAAACAGGAGGAAAAACAGACTAAAAGTACAAGATGGTGACAACATTACTATTGATCACTTGTATTATTATATGTTTTATATCTTTGTTGTACTAATAGAATAGAATAGAATAGAATAGAATAGAATAGAATAGAATACTCATATCTGGAAAGGCCCATTCTTGAACACAGTAATATAATACGTTACAGGCAAATATTTGCAATATGTCAGTTGTAATAAATTACACACGGTTTGATCTACCCTCTCATGGATTGTGTATAAAATATGATGGCAAGTTATCACAGAGAATATGGACAAAATATCTTCTGACAATATTCTGGTATTTACATTTTGGTATTGGGTGATTATTCAGACGTGACTCAGAGAAAATATGGATGACTCAAGTTTCCCAAAAGCAAAAAACACACTCTCTGTGTGTGTCAGGCCACAGAGACACAAAAACAAACCCTCATATACACACAATGAAAAATCCAGAGGGTGAAACAAACTCATGGATTTTTTTTTTCCCTCTCTTTTTTTACGCTGACAGATAGACTCACTGTCTCTTCCCTACACTGGCTTATCATCAGAGCAAACAATACAGTCCCATATGTAATAACAGCTATCATCATGAGCCCAGGCCTGAATTACAGACTTTGATTGTGGACTTGATCGAGCCCTCATGGGGAATTTGCCCAAGTTAACAGGACTGTGGAGGGCAGAGCTGCATAGGCAAGCATTGAAAATTAAATCCTGGTGCTGAAATGCCTGCATCTCCAGACAGCCTCACGCTCGAGTGACAAGACATGCTTTAAAAGAGTACCGTGTCATTGTGGACTGATATTAGAGATCTCTGGGCAAAGAAAAGAGCAGACAGGCCATGACAATGGGGATAAAATACATTACTGATGAAGACACTATTTTTATATCATATATTTTACAATCATAACTGATTGTTTATTTAAAAATTTATTCTAAATATACTTTACACTATACAACTATACACAGATAGTTGTTCTCATCTAGACTTATTGATATTCTGTTTTTATATATATATATATATATATATATATATATATATATATATATATATATATATATATATATATATATATATATATATATATATATATATATATATATAACTCAGGGAAACACAAAATGAAACATAAAACATTTATCACACACACACACACACACACGCACGCACGCACACACACACACACACACACACACACAAACACACATATATGAAGAACATTTCTTATCACTGTTGGCAGTTGCATCTCTACTAGCGGAGTCTTGCTTTGCCAGTATAGCTCTGTAATTCCTGTTGTCAGCATACAAAACTGGTGCCAGAACTACAGTATGCCAGAAAAAAAATGTGCTGGTCAGGATGCACTCCAACGTAAAGCTAAGTTCTCATGACGACCCCCTCCTATGCTCCTGCTGTAACATTGACACTGGGAAATAAGCCAAAGGGCGGCAAAACAAAATTGCTAATTAGCCTTAATTTGCCTTTGTTAATTTACAGACAGCAGATTTTATTGATCTTGCATATGTTCATGTATCATTCATATGTATAAATATAAATAAAAATGGATGTAAAATTGTTAGTTAGTTGAGTTTGCAATGTCTAAAGTTATATATATATATATATATATATATATATATATATATATATATATATATATATATATATATATATATATATATATATTTTTTTTTTTTTTTATATATATATATATTATATTATTTATTTTTATTTTATTTTATTTTTCCTGAAACTAACCTAAACACACAAGCTAACCCTTAATTAAAATGCAATGTCTTCTAAAACATCAAGTTATTTATCCCATCACAGATAATAAAGGGCTGTTTTTTATGTAATCTTAGAAAAGTATTTGGCCCAGAAATACTTTATAATGCAGAACACAAAAGGAGATATTTTGAAGGTCTTGCAGATTGTTGCTTGCAATGCAATCACAGTAAATGAGGACTGAACATGTCAAGCTTTAAAAAAAGTATACAAAGTGTATATAATGCTCAACCCAACACGTGCTTTATTTCAAGTCTTCTAGAGTCATATGATATATAAACCTTATGCGTTTCATCTATGTACTTCTGTAGCATGTTAGTGCTTCTGCAGAACCCCAAATTATGATTTTTGGTGAAGTAACATCTGTCTTTATGAGAGAGATAATAATAATAATAATAATAATAATAATAATAATAATAATAATAATAATAATAATAATAATAATAATGACAATAATAATAATAATAATAATAATAATAATAATAATAATAATAATAATAATAATAATTCTGTGGACCCCTTAACTGTCACCCCCCATTTTTTAAATAGGCATTAAAGTGCACTATCCAAACTTAAATTGCTGTAATTTATGAACACTTTGGAATATTACCATAAGGTTGGTCTCTTTTTAAAGAAGAAAATTAGCAGACTTTGGCAAAACATTTTTTTTCAAAAAAAAAAAAAAAAAAAAAAAAAAAACGAAATATCAAAAAGTTATAGAAATTTAAATGTACTGTAAATAAAATGTGCTATATTAATTTAATTGTTAATAAGCAATCAACAATTTATTTTCCTTTGCAATTGAATCCTGTCGAGCTATTTTTACATTTTTTCTGTCTTCTTTTGTTCTTTTATTATATGCTGTACCATGGTTTACACATTTTGAGGTCATTTTACTCATATTTGAAAGACCATTTATTGTGTTGTACCACATTACTGTATTAGAAAATCCAATAGCCTATTTTGTTATTTGTCACGTTGAGTCTCTCAATAGATCTTGCTTCATTTTATTCTTACTGATGATGCCAGAGTCTAATTATTTAGTGTTTGTGCATATAAAACAGAATGGGAGGCCAATGATGGGCTGTATTAAAAGATGCTGCGAGGCAGGAGTTAACGAGATCTATATCTCATTGTACCATGGCCAAACACACAATGCAAGAATATGTATGACAATGAGACAGATTCAGGGAGACAGCAGGAAATAGAATGTGAAGGAGGATGGAGAGAGAGGAAAACCTGAAAACTCAAGAATGACTTTAAAGAGCTGTTTTTTTTTTTTTTTTTTTTTTTTTTTTTTTTTTTTTTATTGTATTGAAAGGGTTATATTAAAAATGCAAAAATATATGGGTAAGTTATAGATTATAACTTACCTATATTAATAATAATAATAAAGTGTTTCTGATAATTATTTTCTTCAAATGACTGGAAAATTCAGGCATTCACGTACAGATCTACATTTATATCACTAATTGTATATTTATGGCAAAGGTGACAAATACACATTATTATGCATCTCAGAGCCTGCTGGCATTTGTAGACTTCTTGAGTTAAAACCTTGAGATGAAATTTTCTGGGCTATCAAGGGAAATTTAGTCTGTTTCCGATTAGTTGCAATCTGACATTGCAGATGATTTCATCTATTTATATTCATGATGCTGAAAGTATGGCAGAGCAAGAGAGGCAAATTGGAAGAGAAATGAAAATGAAAATGAATTCAGAATTCAGCAGCCTCCAATCTACAATCTTTTTTTTTTTTTTTTTTCTATTTTTTTTTTCTAAATAACAAAGGACACCTGGCATCATTCATGTGCAATCCCCAGACTTCTGGTGAATCTAGATTATCAAGGGAAATTTACACTGTTTCTGATCATTAATAGTTTAGTATGCAGATCATGTTATAATTACAGTCATTTCACTGAAGTTGATTAATTTTTCCAGAAGTGTCATAATTATATATGCAGGGATTTTAGTTCAGTATTTATTTATTTATTTGTGTATTTGTTTGTTTGCTTATTTATATGATTTTATTTTAGTTAAGGAACTATCTGTTAATTGCTCTGGAAAAAGTCAGCATTTGTTTGCATATTTTTTTTGTTTTTCGCGTATTTTATCTATCTATCTATCTATCTATCTATCTATCTATCTATCTATCTATCTATCTATCTATCTATCTATCTATCTATCTATCTATCTATCTATCTATCTACCTGTAACACTTTATAAACTTCACAATCATGGGAAGAAGGAGGCGGGAAATGGGTAGACAATCAAATAATGCTTTAATAATAAAATAAACACAAAACAACACGACAGCCACTCGCGGACGACTGTCACGCACAAACAAAAACCAAACACAAAATAAAGCCCAGGCCTGGTCCTCTATCGTCCTTCACTCTTGTCACTCCTGTTTTATATCCTTCCATCTCCTCCGTGAGACTCGAGACCGGTGAGTGGTGCAGGTGTCGCTCATTTCCTAATTACTCCACCGGCCTCGCTCCATTTCCACGGCTCTCGGCCCCGCCCCACTCGTCACACTACGTATGAATTTTTAATAACGCTGTTCTTAAAACAAATGCATTGCACTGTGGCTTCCAATATTTGCTGTGAGCTTTCTTTTGGATCCTGCATATTTTGGCAAATGCAGTAGGTAATTTAAGTAAATATCCAGTACATATACTACAGTACATACTACAATCTACATGCCTGTGAATGAATGCCTATTATTGCATTTAAAATATAAAGTTCAAATATAGGCCAATGCTACAATGGCAGCAAAGTACACATTATATTTCCCCAACATACTCTTCGTTACGACTGGCATAATTACAGAGTGGTTTCCATCAGCAGCTTCATCCCTAAAGTGAGGGCTGCCCCCATCAACAAACGCAGCCATGGGAAATGCAATTATCACCGAAATTGTGAAACGCACTGACACTCCATTTCTCTTGGGTGAAGAAAAAAAAAAGCCCAATTAGATTACATCTAATTATTCATACAGTAGCTGGTTGATGTCATTCTACTATTTCTGCTTATTCATTACTGGAATGGAAACTAAGATGAAACTGAATAAATAGAAATACTGTATAGAGGGATATAGCTCATTTTCTTTGAAATGCCAGTTATCTTTAGATCTTCCTCAGTGCATAGCAATTTATGCACATTTCGAAGAGACAAAGTTGGAGAAAATGAATTCATTATACAGTATGTATCCTTGCTGATATGGAAACTTCTTCTTTTCTTCTTTTCTTCTTCTCTTATTCTCTTCTTTTCTTCTTCTTCTTCTTCTTCTTCTTCTTCTTCTTCTTCTTCTTCTTCTTCTTTTTTGAGAAATATTAACTGTCATAAGAGTTTGACCTGTTTATGTCGATGTGATTCCCCTTAAATTACTAATTAGGTTTGGATGTGGGAAGCCAGGCCTGCAGTCCAAAAGAGATTTCCTTTCTGTATAAAGGAGCAGGTCTGAAACTAACATGTTTAGGATTATTTCACTAGTTCACGCTTACATATAATTAGCTGAGGTATGCTATGCGTATTTGGCGTGCTGTCCGGGGAAGGGCTCCGAGCTCAGGAATGGCCCGGACCTAGAGTACCCCCCCCCTTCCCCGTCTATTATAAAGTGAACTTGAAGTGAGGAGGGATGCTGATAAACCGTCAATGGATAGAGGTAAGTCAGCGATATTTATACTATGGGATTGATTACTTGATTATGGTCCACCTGTGTTGATTAGGCTAAGTATCTGGCGCGCTCCTCCCGAATCTTATTAATAATTACATTTATTTTCTTTAAAACCTTTTCCAGCAAGGATACAATTAGGTTATATTCATATGAGACCAGCCCTCTGGCATACCCTAAAGGTCCTGGAATATTTCTACACCTCTGCACTGACCTCCTGTAAAAATAAACTGAAAATGCATATTTAGGCCTAGGCCTAAAGCAGTTATTTTGACCTTTATCAAAGGCTTACACTTCAGTATGTTAATTTAACACTCTCCCTCTGACACTCTCTATAATTTCATGATCCAACACTGCAATGGCCTCTCTGTAAAGTACATTTGCACTTACTACAAATGCTTTTATCCAAAGTGACTTACAAATGATGAATACAACACATGATTTAACATAAAAAGTGCTAGCAATACAAAGTTTCAAGCTTAAAACATTGTCTTGAAAAATATAAGCTTGAAAATATATTCTTCCTTCACTTGATTTTTTTTCTACATATGCATTTATTTAAAAAAAACATTGTACACATATCCATGGTTTTTCATATGCAGGCAAAGTAATTAATTGCCTATGAGAAATAAGGGTTTGTATACATGGAAATTACATTGTTCATTGATATATATATATATATATATATATATATATATATATATATATATATATATATATATATATATATATATATATATATATATATATATATATATAGCAGAATCACTGTAGCTGGATATAAAAAAATTAAAAAAATAAAAAAATAACAGCACTGGGTGCCTGTAGATCACTCCTTTAGAAGATACTGTATGCGTGTTGCCAGCATTATCAGGTGGACAGGTGGAGATGCCTACAGAGACAGCTTTTTTTGTTATACCTCAGTGCTGTCAGGGCTCATTACTTTTACTTTTATAATATGACTGAGCTGCCAACACAATGCCAGACAGGATGATGGTGGTCCAATTCATGGCTGGAAGGGGGGAAATCTGTTAACAGAGCTTCAGAAGAGAGTCTGCCATTGGCAGGAAGGAGGTGCATCTGTGGGGAATATCCAGCTCCAGATGGTTTAGGATGTTAGGGAAGGGATGTCATCGCAATGGATGTCACTTTAGAAAGATTCAGCGGAAATGATGCCTGCTTGTGAAGATGACAAAGTGGAGTAGTTCTGGTATACAGGACAGTTTGAACTTTTAACTTTCATACAATTCAATCTATGGTTTAAGAAAGCATTTCTATGAAAGTCTACAGACATTATGTCCAGTAAACTTTATTAAAGGAATAGTTCACACAAAACCCATCCAGTTCATCAATTAATATATTGTGAAGTGAAAAGCTGCATGTTTGTAAGAAACACACCCAACATTAAGTTGTTTTAAGTTCAAACCACTGTTTCCAGCTAAAATGCAACCCTTCTGCCCATAATTTTGCTTTCTCCAGTGAAAAAGTAATCTTATCTGAATCAGGAGAGAAATATGCACACCATCTACAATCGATACACAGTCTAAAACAGCTTTAAATGGTGAAATTTGATGTGAGAAGACAACATGGGACTTTCTCACTTGAGGAAGTGGTATTATATTATAAATGCCAGCCAGATGACAAAATTTCTAAAAGGGGACAACTTGGATGTGAGGGACCAGAGTGATTTTCTGAGCCCTTTTCCTCACTCTGGATGTATACAGTTCTTGAAGGGTGGGCAAGGGAACACCAATGATCCTTTCAGCAGTCCGAACCATTCACTGTAGTCTTCTCATGTCTGATTTTGTAGCTGAACCAAACCAGACAGTTACTGCAGTGCACAGGACAGACTTAATGGCAGCTGAGAAGAACTGTTTCAGCAGCTCCTGTGGCAGGTTAAACTTCCTCAGCTGGTGAAGGAAGTACAACCTTTGTTGGGCCTAACTAACACTGGAGTCCATATGATCTTCCCACCCCTGGTCCTGAGAGATGGTGCTTTCCAGGAACCTGAATGACTCCACTGCTGCAACTGCCACCACAGTTCTGTCTATGATGATGAGTGGGTGGAATGCAGTACATTTTCTCCTGAAGTCCACTATCATCTCCACTGTTTTGAGCATGTTCAACTCCAGGTTGTTAAGACTGCATCAGACAGCCAGATGCTCAACCGCATCAGTGGCTCAGTGGTTCATGTAGGTTGTCTACAAACTGGAAGGTTGGTGGTTAAATCCCTGGCTCCACCTGACCAAGTGTCGAAGTGTCCTTGAGCAAAACACCTTACCCCAGCTGCTCCTGACGAGCTGGATGGCACCTTGAATGGTTGACACCACAGTCGGTGTATGAATGAGTGAGTGAAAGGGTGAATGTGAGGCAACTTGTAAAGCGCTTTGGATGGCCATGGGTCTGTTGAAAGCGCTATATAAATACAGTCCATTTACCATTTTAGTGTCGCCTGCAAACTTTAGGAGCTTGACAGAGGGGTCTTTAGAGGTGCAGTTGTTTGTGTACAGGGAGAAGAGCAGTGGGGAGAGAACACGGGTCCGGTAAGGGTCCAGTGATGTCCTTCAGATAAGCCAGAACTGGTTTTTAAAACGACTTCATGACAACCACGGGTCTGTAATTGTTAAGTACTGTTATCTTGGGTTTCATTGGAACTGGGGGGATTGTGGACCATTTGAAGCAGGAATGGACGTCACACAACTCCAGTGATCTGTTGAAGATCTGTGAAAAGATTGGGGCCAGCTGGTCAGCACAGGTTTTCAGACAGGTCGTTTTTAAGTTGTTGATTCATCTCAGCACATGGGGGATAGGTGTCTTGTAGTTTGCAATTGTCCTCAGACCTTTCCACACTGAAGTTGATTCATTGGAAGTGAACTGATTTTCCAGCTTTGTAGCGTAGGTCCTTTTAGCCACTCTAATCTCATTATTCAGTGTGTTCCTGGTGTGATTCTACAAGACCCTGTCCCTATTTCTGTATGTATTCTCTTTGGCCTGACAAAGATGTATGAGTTTTGCTGTAAACCATGGTTATCATTGTTGAATTTTAAATAAGTCCTGGTAGGAATGCATATATCCTCACAAAAATGTATATGTGATGTTACAGTCTCTGTGAGTTCATCCAGATAGGTGGTAACAGCTTCAAAAACACTCCAATCAGTGAGGTCGAAACAAGCTTTTAAAGCCCACCCTGTTTTGGTGGTTTAGTGGATTTAAGTTCTTGCCTGTAGGGAACCAGGCAGTGATCAGGCAGCCCCAAAGCTGCTTGTGGAACAGAGTGATATGCATTCTTTATTGTTATGTAACAGTGATCCAGTATATTACTGTCTCTGGAGGGACATCTAACATGCTGTCTGTATTTTGCAGTTTACAGGAAGATTTGCTTTATTAAAGTCCACAGGAATTATTTAAACAAAGTCTGGGTGTTGTTGTTCTGTCTTTGTGATCTGATCAGCAAGTTTCTGTAAAGCTGAGCTCGCCTTTGCTTGCGGAGGAATATAAACACTCAAAAGAATGAATGAGTGAAACTTACGCGGCTAATAGAACTTTCTGCAGTTAATGAAGAGTGCTTCTATATCAGGACAGTACATCTTCTTTAACACAGTTAGCGTTCATTGATGCAAAAGTTCATTAATGTTTTTTAAAATGTTTATTATTTAGTATGTATGTAAAACTGACATCTCAAAGACCCCATCAGATGTTTGTATACAGCAGATGCTTTCCACATTTAGTGATCTTTAACAGACATCTTGCAGACATATGCATGCTATCTGGATATGCAGTAGTAATATTAAGTAGTAGTAATAAAATTCATATTGTTATGCAAACAGCTCATGTCCGCAACAGCTTGGTTGTTTAGCCATTGTTTTTTTTGTTTTTTTTTTTTGTTTTTTTCTGAACAAAGCCGACTGTGCTTTTTAAAGCTAGTGTTATGATTATTTATTAAAATTAAAAATGTACCTTAAACAAAGAGACCTTTACAATCTGTATGTCTTCCACTTTTGTGTTTACCCTGCTGGTGGTTTTCATGACCATGCTGTGCATAAACACTCAGCAGAAAGTGTCCCTGTGTTGTCCGCACTGTATGATAATGCCATTACTCTTATTTTATAATTACTAAAAACTATTTATAATCTGATAAACACAATCCTGAATATTGCCTTTAATGCAGTATATAATTTAACTGCAATTTGCATACTATCTGTCCTAAATGGTATTCAAAATTAGATATTAGTATGTCTCAAATTGTAGTATGTTGAAATGAGTGTGCCTATACCCAGATGGTTTACTGCTTCCTGTAGAAATTTGAAGTACAGATCCATGCATACTCTAATGGCACAACACATTAAACAATGGACAAGGATTCAATTAGAACAACAAATATGGATGAAAAGTAAAAAAAAAAAAAAAAAAAAAAAAAAAAAAAAAAAAATACAAACATGATGGACATGCAAGACCGACGGACAGGGCAGAGAAAGGATGACATTTATTTAATGTTATCCACATTATATTTCATATGCAGCAACACTGTGAACTTTATTATGGCAAGTTTGGTCATTAACTTTCATGCAAACAAACGAGTAGAGTATGATAGACCCTCGGCCGGCAGATCATGCACTGTGCCTCTTCATTTTTCACCAATAGGAAAATAAATTTAACTAAGTATGGATAATTTTAACTTTGACAAGACGATTGACAATGCGTCATAAATGGTGACAAGACGTATGTAACTAAGTGACAGAGCGTCCGTTACAGATGCAGTTATTACAAAGTAGTACATCCCAAAGCTTGCCTACTATTCTGCTACATACTCAGAAGTATGTACTTTTTCTTCACAAAAAGAGTACATATTTCAAGGGCAACTTGACCTGCTCTCAAACACTGTAGCTAGTTCACTTGATTAACATCATGCTGAGAAGACCCTGTGAACCAAACTTTGGAACAAAACTCTTAATTTGTTTTGTTTTCATTTCCGAATGTTGAGAATGCAAATAATTGGTGGTTCAAAATAATTTTCCACTATGACACAGTTATACAATCCTAATCTTTTTTTTATTTTCCTGTGCACTCAATTGCTGTAGCGCGCAGCTCCACTATGCTAGTGTTTAGCTTAGCACCATTAATTCCTTAGGATCCGAAACAGGGATGAATTTAGAAGGCACCTTTCACTTCCATGTTTTCCCTATATAAAGATGGTAACATGAGTAGTTATACGAGTAACTATGGTGACACAAAATAAACAGTGGCAATTTCCTAAATAGATAAAAATGCTAACTATAATGTATGGCAAAAGAGCACTTTGCAGCACTTTGACCTTGGCGCAGTAATATCATCATTTTCAGGAGTGATGCGTTTACTGCGCTGAGGTCGAAGTGCTGCAAAGTGCTCTTCCACCATACATTATAATTATCATTATAGTAATCACAAAAGACTGGGCCATCTGATCATTGAGAGCAGATTATTTTGGTTCCATTTTCACTTAAAATTGTTTATAAAAAAGTACATGTTTTTATTTCATCATGCATTAGGCTGCATAAAAAAAAAAAAATAAAAAAAAAAATAACAGTAAAAGGTGTGTTAGAATAACAATTTAAAATAGCTGTTTCTTTTAATATCTAGAAACTTTTCAGAATCAGAAAGACCTTTATTGCCAAGTATGCTTACGCATAAAGTGAATTTGTTTCACTGACATGGGCTTCCAGTACACAGAGACAACAACAACACACAGACAAAAGAAATGCAATAAAATAAATAAATTGCGCGTAGATCCTTTTAGCCACTCTAATCTCATTATTCAGTGTGTTCCTGGCGTGATTCTACAAGACTCTGTCCCTATATCTGTATGTATTCTCTTTGGCCTGACAAAGATGTATGAGTTTTGCTGTAAACCATGGTTATCATTGTTGAATTTTAAATAAGTCCTGGTAGGAATGCATATATCCTCACAAAAAATGTATATGTGATGTTACAGTCTCTGTGAGTTCGTCCAGATAGGTGGTAACAGCTTCAAAAACACTCCAATCAGTGAGGTCGAAAAAGGGTTTTAAAGCCCACCCTGTTTTGGTGGTTTAGCAGATTTAAGTTCTTGCCTGTAGGGAACCAGGCAGTGATCAGGCAGCCCCAAAGCTGCTTGTGGAACAGAGTGATATGCATTCTTTATTGTTATGTAACAGTGATCCAGTATATTACTGTCTCTGGAGGGACATCTAACATTCTGTCTTTATTTTGCAGTTTACAGGAAGATTTGCTTTATTAAAGTCCACAGGAATGATTTAAACAGGGTCTGGATGTTGTTTTTCTGTCTTTGTGCTCTGGTCAGCAAGTTTCTGTAAAACTGAGCTCACTTGTGCTTGCGGAGGAATATAAACACTCACAAGAATGAACGAGTGAAACCCCCGCAGCTAATAGAACTTCCTGTAGTTAATGAAGAGTGCTTCTATATCAGGACAGTACATTTTCTTTAACACAGTTACATCTGTACACCAGCGTTCATTGATGCAAAAGCATTTCCCGCCACCGTGCGACTTCTCTGTTGATTCTGCGTCGCAACCTGCTCTAAACAGCTGAAAGCTGGGGAGATGAAGCGCACTGTCCAGAATGGCTGGTTTCCGTGAAACACAGTGCAGCAGAGTGAGAGAAATCTTTATTTGTCCAGGAGAGCAAAATAAGTTTGTCCGATTTGTAGGGTAGTGAGTGACAGTAGGCAATGGCGTGCAAAATCCACGCTTTCTGAGCTCGACGAGTGCGCCGTCTCTCTTCCCCCGTCCTGAAGCGATTGATCAGCGCAGCTGCTCCACCGACTACAACGTTCAGTAAAATGTCTGAATAATTAAAATCCGGTAGAATATTTTGTGGTGTGCCGAATGTTCAGCAGTTCATCCCTGGTGAAACTGATCGTGTTTGATAAACAAAAACAGAAGAAAAATAAAACCAGTACAATCAATGGAGAGCCAAAAACTGAAGCAGCCGTGTGTGTCGCCATCACAAGTGTGTTCAGCATTATTACTCCAGTTTTCAGTGTCTCAATATCTTTCAGAAATCCTTCTAATATGCCGATTTACTGATCAGGAAACAATTCTGATTAGTATTATGTTGAAGAGAGTTGTGCTGTTTTTGTTTTATTTTGTTTTGTTTGTGGAATAAGAATTATTATTATTATTATTATTATTATTATTATTATTATTATTATTATTATTATTATTATGTTTTTTTTGTTTGTTGTTGTTTTATGGATATATAGTCCAATAATATAAGCAACTTGGTTTAAAATGCATTTTAAATCTTTACTAAACATCAGCTTCTATCAAGTCTGGAGGCTAATATTGTCTGGGAAGTAACTTCAATAATACATCTTGCCCGCAAGTGTTACCTCAGCTGCCCTAGGCCACTTCACAATTACTCATGCATCGGATCAGAGAGCATTGTCCTTGGACATGGTGTCAGTTTCTGCCTCTGTTTCTCCACCTGGTATCACTAGTCCATGACAGGTCACCCCTTGTCTCTAAAGATTGGCATAAAGTATGCAGGATCCACAATATGCCACCTCATGGCTTTGAGTTTTATTTAGCCTGCATGATGGCCAGTCCTTCAGCACTCCACTGACTCCACAGCTGTTGCTTATTGGTGCCCATCTGTTAAGGGTATTGTGTGCGCTGTTTGCTGATCCCAGATTCATTACAAGCATCCTGCATCCTCCCTTATACACTATGTTTTATATTTATTTATTTTATTATATTTTATTTTTAACGAATGTGGAGTCTAACATCCAATCTGCCTGTATATGCCAGTGTACATGCCAGTCGACAAGGAGGAGGAAGACGGTGGACGCTCAACTTCCGAAAAGTCCTTTCAACTTATATATATATTTTTATATATATATATATATATATAAAGGAATGTACAAAGGTTATATGTGGTTACATTTTATATTTATATGTTACATTTAATAATAATAATAATAATAATAATAATAATAATAATAATAATAATAATAATAATAATAATAATAATAATGGTTTTCAAACAAATATGAAGCATCACATATGTTTTTCAAAAGAAAATAATAAGAAATGTGTCTTGTTTCTTAAATATTAGAATTATTTCGGAAGGATCGTGTAACCAGTGTTGGGAAAAGTTACCTTTACAAGTAATGGATTACAATATTGTGTTACTCCCTAAAAAAGTAACTAATTAATGTTACTTAGTTACTTTTTTATGAGAAGTGATGTGTTAAATTAATTTTGCATTACTTTTGTGTTACTTTTTTAAATATGAGCAGGGCTTGATAATATAATATAATATATTTTAATATATTAAATGTTATTTAACATTTTTAATCATTGCAGGTTTGCATCATATTCTGAGTTTGCATTTTACTGTAGATTATTATTATTACTATTATTATTATTATTATTATTATTATTATTTATTTTATTTTTATTTTTTTTTGCGAGTGGGATGAATTAATGCACATTCACACAGCTCACACAACACCTTTGCACTTCTGATTTCTCCCAATATGGGGACAGGAGACTTGACAGAAGAAAAGTAATCTCATTATGTAGCTAGCGTAACTTGCAATGTGTTACCCCCAACAATGCATGTAACACTGAAGACTGTAAGAGTAATGGCTGCAGAACATTCAGCTTTGTCATCACAGGAATAAATTACGTTTTAAAATATATTACAATAGAAAACAGCTATTTTAAATTGTATCAATATTTCACAATAGTTATATTTTTTTACCAAATAAATCAAACCTTGGTGAGAAGAGAAGACATCTTTCAAAAACATATATGAGATTTTATTTGCACAGCATCATTCCAGCAGCGTTTGATCAGCTGTTTACTGTCACAGCAAACACAATTCTATAATGTTATTAGCCTGTGAAGAAAACATGGAAGAGACATTTGTCTCAAAGATTGGTAATCACATCCTTGTCTAGTCTGCAAATAGTATTAATGCATTTCAAGTGATTTGTTCAGTGTGATGTGTAAACATGGGTAGGTTAATGTATTTACTGACTGAGTTTCTTCATGGTAAGTTGACAGGTGATTACTTGATGATATATGAACAGTCTTTCAAACACTAGAAAATTTCAACTTTATTGAGGTAAACACATTAAGATATGCTACGGTCCATAATCACAATGCACAACATAACAGCAGAGTTGTTCTTTCACAATGCAGCTCAAACACAAGCATGACATGTCCTTGTCAATCTACTTTAATTTCTTTATTTATTCTCATTTGCCCTTTTTTTTATTTGGACAGAAGTGTATTCTGCCTCTGTCTCTTTATCTGTACTTCTCAAGCATTTATTATTATTATTATTATTATTATTATTATTATTATTATTATTATTATTATACGAGTTTAAATGGGTGAGCTAATATATATATATATATATATATATATATATATATATATATATATATATATATATATATATATATATATATATATATATATAGGACCATTCTGGACCATGCAAGTAAATGAAGGCAGAAATTAAATTTTTGTATAACTTTAATATTTTCTACATTTTATCATTATTACTATGAAAAGATAAAATTATTTATTTAATGAAATTATACTCTAAGTAATAAACTAAAACTGCCAGTAGGTTGTGGTAAATGTCTTAACGATTAAGTTATCGAGTCACTTATTCATTCGATTTGATTTGTTCAAATGACTGATTCATTCAGGAGTGAAGCAATTGGTTCTTCATGAATGGTTCATTGAATCATTAGGCTTGTTCGACTTGAAGCAGGTCACCATCAGACCGATTGGTGTGTGACATCAAAGTACCGCATTTAGCACTACTTTTTTTTTTTCTAAACTTCTCTGCACCACATTGATAGTGATGACTCTTAATTTTCAGGCATTAACACACGTGACTGACACACTGAAATTACATTTTTATTACCAAGCATTATTGTCTAAAACCTGACTTGGGGCCGCCTGGTGGCCACGGGGCCCTTTTGCAACCACTTAAATTGCTTATTTGGTAGGGCCAACACTGAGTACAGTCATCAGTCATTAATACATTTGTAAAGGACATATAAAGAAAACTTTGAAAAACAGCAGATGTGAAACAGGGATGGTGCATTATTTTTAGCCTCAATTTCTGGGCATCGACTTGGGCTTTAAAAAATATGGTTCACCATCTGCCTTTAATCAAACTCGAGACCTCCTCTGAAACACCTTGCCCCGACGGTTTTTATTAAACATATACTGCGCTGCGTCCCAGAGTGGTTTACAGTAGAGGTAATGAGGGCAATCTGCTTCAGTGACGCACACATCATATCATCACTTGACAGAAAGTGACCCTGCTGTGCCTACAGCTGCTCAGAGCGATGTGGACGTTTCTGTTTCAGAACTGTGCGAGTAATTAAATTACACCGCAATTATCACCAGTGAAATTCATGATATTACCGACTGAGATATTCATAGTAGCCAATATCAGTGTTAAATGTTTAATTTACTCTTTTGGTCTCGAAAAACATATTTGGGTTCAATACATCTTCTTCTCTGCTGACAGCATCTTTAGAAGAATGTCAAACGTATCCTGTGCCATCAAAGTATGTATTTGTTAATTTAAGCAGTAAGTGCAGTTAAAGTAAGGCACTTACAATAGGTGTAAACAATGCCTGGTTATAAAGGCAGTATTTGGCACAGACATGATACATATGGTGAGTGGGGTATTGAACCATGCATTTATTTATTTGTTTTACTTCATGATCACACTAGCGAAGCTGTATCTGCTTCTCAATTTGTTTCTTTGCCAATTATGTTTAACAATTACTGTATTTGTCAAAGATGGCTTACAGCAGTGTATCATGCTAAACACAATGGGCCTCATTTACGAAACTAATGCATGAAAGAAAATTGGGTGTATGATTGTTTCAAAGCAAAACTTGGAACTTATCAATATGGACGTCAGCGGTGGTTGCTTAGCTTATTAGTCGATCGTTAGTCGATCGTTTTTTTTTTTTTTTTTTTTTTTTTTTTTATATGCGCAAATAGCACACCATGAGGATTAAATCGTTGCATCATATACCCGCAGCTCTTCTGTGAATGTAAATAGAATCAACAACAAAATATATAATACGCTATTATATAATAATAAAAAAATAAAAATGTGCCACAAGGGTATGCTCAGTTTTGTGACACACTTAATGTATTGTATTTCGTTTTTTCTTATTTCTTATTTTACCTTTATTTTGATTTAATCCATCTGATCGCAAAGGTGCCTCACGCACACACAAACATTGAAAAACATTAAACATTAAAAGTTGCACAGTTTCTTTTAAAAGGTCTTCTGTAAAATCAGCGTGCAGCACCAAAACAAACATTTTTGATATAACCACGAACAGACAGCAGCCTAATGATAACCCCTTTCATACTCTTTCAAATATTGTGACAAACACCATATTTAAAAGATAGAATTTGAAATAAACTCTAAGATATGCGTGTTTTATTTACAAAATGTTATTGGTGCAATGAGAAAAAAAATAAAAAAATAAAAAACCCGGCCTATATTATTCCATAAAAAATATAAGCTATAAACATTCTAAAATATATGTTTACCTTTTAGGCAAATTAGAACAGTGATGTCTCAAAACACATGTATAGTCCGTATATCATATTTTCTGTATAACATATATGTATTAATATATACATATAAAATAAAACACAATTAAGCTTTTAGAAACTCTATTAAAAACAGAATTAGCTTGAGCCGTTACACATACAGTTAGCCCATGCATGTGTTGAAGTTGAGTAGCAAAAATGTCAACAGAGATCTCACAAAAGCTAAAGAGAATAAATACCGTAGTACTTTAGAAAGGCTAAGGCTATATGAAGATTTCCAAGACATTGGAAGTTCCTAGAGACACAGCTCTCAGCCTTATTCCTTAGCTTAAAGTGTGTTTTACCAGAAAATATTTGAGGTTGTGAAAGAAAAAGCACAATATAATAAAATGTTTAATCAGAGCAACTGAGAAAAATCTGCAATGTTAAGCCAAAGACTTGCAAGATGACCCGATGAAAGGAGGAAAACCATTTCAAAGCAGTGTGTAAGAAGATCACTAGACAAGTATTGCCTTTACATTTAATCATTTAGCTGATGCTTTTATCCAAAGCAACTTACCATTGCTGTATATGCCAGAGGTCACACACCTCTGGAGCAACTAGGGGTTATGTGTCTTGCTCAGAGACACATTGGTGTCTCACAGTGGATTCGAACCTGGGTCGCTCATACCAAAGGCATGTGTCCTGTCCACTGTGCCAACACCACCCTTTATGTTGAAACGTCTTGTAAAATACCACTCTTGATCAAGAAGAACAAAGGACAACTTGAACTTGATAAAATACATTTGTGTAGACTTGTAAAGCTCTGGAGGAATGTTATATGGAGTGATGTGACCAAACTGGAAATTTTTGGACCCATGGATCAGCGGTATGTCTGCTGCAAAAAAGGCAAAGCTCATAAGCAGAAGAACACCATCTCCATCCTCAAACTTGGAGGTGGATCAGTCCTGTTATGGGGTTTCTTTACTGTGGAAGGAAGTGGAAATCATGACTGTATGAAGGACATCATGGATTCTTTAAAGTGTCAGGCCATTTTGACAAGAATCGTGATGCCTTTGGTACAAAAACTGAAGCTGATGATCAATGGACTTTCCTGCAGGCCAGTCATACCAAAGTACACATCCAAATCTACAACTGCTTGGTTCAAGGATCATATATATATATATATATATATATATATATATAACTATTTATTTTTCATCCTTGTTCTGTTCTGAATACTGTTTAATTAATTAATTAATTTTGTTTTATTTTTTGATTATTACTATTATTATTATTTTTTGTTTGTTTATTTTAAGTTTTGACACGTAATTAAATAATATTAATTCACAACATTGGTTCAAATACTGTTCAAATACTGTCAGATGCTGCAGGTTTCTCCGTATAGACCGCAGAAAGCAAGGGAACTTACTATTTTGAAACAGAGTGTCTAAGAGCTAGAGATGACAAGAGTTTCTCTTTCTTGATTTCTAATATCTGCATCTCAAAGCACACTGTGGAGAAGAAAGTACACAGTCAGCTTTTTCTGAGCCTATTTGAAACTTAAAACAATAGCATCTGCTCTGCGGGTGCATTCCATTGATCACTTCTGGCAAGGTCTTTAGCCGCTATCCGTTTAATGATTACAAACAATGTTGCTACAAAAACTTTTTTTTCACATGATATGCTATAAAATCTGATTGACTCTCTGAGGCGTGTTAATAAATAGTGTAATTCTAGCCGTAATATGTGACAATGACAGTATTCAGTGTCTGTGCTTTATGTGTATGACAAATTGAAAGACATATTCTTGGCAGATTTTTGCATCTATTTCTAGATTAAAAAGTAGTGGAGCATGAATATCCATTATATTCGTACATTAAAAAGGCTAGATAAGCTAAATCTTCACTGGTCCAAAGTATTACTAGCTCATGTTATTCTCATGAATGTGTGTAATGTCATCCAGTAATAGTGAAAATGTACCTAACCAGAACAGGAGAGTATTTAGATATTAAATATGTCATAAGAGGTGTGTGGAAAACAAGCCTGATTCATTGTAATACTCATTAGCTGCAGTTTATTTACCTTTTTCCTTCTTCTTTACTTTTCTTTCTCTAGGATTTAATTTGGGGACAGAAGTCAAGTCCTTTTAAGCTTCTTAAGTCAGCTTGGTGGCCATCTTGGTAATGACTCATGCTTATATACAGTATACAGCAAGTCGCAGTGCCTCAGTTGTAACTGAAAGGTTGAACATAATTACCGGCAACCATCATGTTTTATCAGATGTGAAAATCTACGATATTTTCATTTTATCGGGATTTGTTCAAACATTAATAACATAAAACTTTTATAATGGCCCATAAATGCATATGTGATTTACAAAGTCTGCAGTAGTTTAATGGAACCAAATGTTTCCTCGGGCCTAATGGTTTATTTAGTGATTAGCTCCCATTTACATACATATAGTGTATGTGAGATAAAGTATAAACCCTGAAAGGGTACCAGCACTCATTTAGCAGCAGCAGACATGAGAACAAGCCTATGTGCACTTTCTTTTCCTTGTTTATGGACATGATGCCAGTTTGTACTCAATAGCTTTTATTGTATTATATATAATCATCCTTTAAAATAATGATATTTTAGTCTTTTAAATGCTATTTTTGCATGTATTTAAAAAAAATATATTTAACAACATTTCAATTATTTATGTATTTATTTATTTTTTAGTTTTATTTCAATTCATGAAAATAGTTTTTATACATGGGGCCATTTTATACATCTATACAAGAGCTCAACGCGCTGCAAATAGAAAAATCACCTGCAAAAAAAAAAAAAAAAAAAAAACAAAAAAAAAATATATATATATATATATATATATATATATATATAACTTTTTTCTCGATTTTCTGGTACTTGTTCTATGTGCATGTGTTTTTTGAAGTTGCAGAGCGTTGAGGTCTCTCGGCCACTGTATTTAATGGTATTAGTTTGATTCACTGTAGCCATATTTGTCTACTACAAATAAAACTCTCTTCAACTTGTACTACACAATCATAGATTATGTGAGTTAATGTCAAATACAAAGCTCCATTGTTACAACCTACTGGGGTAAGTTGTACCTAGCTGGGGATAGATGTAACAGTAAGTTGTAATTTGGTTAAACAATATCCACACTGATTATACAAGATCTTTATTGAAGAAAAAAAATAATAATAACAATTTAAACTAACAAAAATAATCTGGAACTGTAAACTCAAGACTATAACAAATTGCTGTGTGTTTGTGTGTGTGTGTGAGAGAGAGAGAGAGAGAGAGAGAGAGAGAGAGAGAGAGAGAGAGAGAGTGAGAGAGAGAGAGAGAGAGAGAGAGAGAGAACCAGAGCACCTTGACCAGAGAAACCCAACAGGTTAGATAGAGCTGACTTTTTCCTTTTTAAAGCTTTAAAATGTTCTACTTCTCTTGTTGAGTCTGCCAAATCTTGCAGCTTTACTATTTCACTCTCCAATGCTTTCATAGATCTAGTCATGTCTCTTGTGACATTAAGAGTATATTGTAGGCACAGCTGTTTTATTTTGACCTTCCCTATGTCCCACCACTGTTGTAATGAAGTGTACTCAGATTTTTCTTTTGTGTAACCACTCCAGAAATACTTAAAAGTATCTTTAAAAGCATGATCAGAAAGCAAGCATACATTAAAATGCCAATAGGCACTTTTACATTTAACATCCTTAACAAAGATATCAACTTGTACGAGACAATGATCTGAAATGCCAACTGGGTGTATTGAACACCCTTTTAGTACATTACTCTGATGTTTGAAACAGTAGACTCTATCAAGCCTAGCCAAAGACAAAAAATTATCTTTAACATGAGACCAAGTATACTGCCGCTGAGTGGTGTGAAAAAACCTCCAAACATCACATAAATCATTCATCTCAATTACTTTTACAAGACAATTCTTACTGGCTCCATGTGGTTCTGGGTGGTTTCTGTCTAGAGCTGCGTTCTCAGTGCAGTTAAAATCACCACCCAGGAACATGTATCCATCAGCACTACATTTGCTCATTACATCATTGAGAGTGTTTAAAAAGACCACTCTTTCTGGGCCTACAGTAGGAGCATAAACATTTATGAAGGTCATTTTTACACATTCAAACACAGCTTGTATTTTTAACAAGCAACCTGGAATTATTTCCTCAGTAACACAAGAGATGGGTAAAAAATCTTTAGAAAACAAGATACCCACTCCACCACTATTACTACACTTATGACTGAGAAAAACTTCCCCATCCCAATCTTTCTTCCAGGCAGTTTCATTTTCAGCTGTGCTATGCGTTTCTTGTAAAAAAATTACATTCAGTTTTTTTAACTTTAAACAAACTGATGAGGGAAACTCTCTTCACATCCTCTCTCGCACCATTAACGTTTAAATAACCCAACTTTATGTCACACATAGAAAATGTTAAGTTGTATTTAAACAGAACAGAGAGGTTAACACAAACAAAGAAAAAGAAAAACAAAAGGCACTTAACCATCATTAGCTAATTGTGCTCTCGCTTTTATCATTAATTTTTTTAAACGAAAAATTTCCTGGTCTGTAAAGGTCAGTTGGCCTGAGTTTTCTTTATTTTTCATGAAAAACTTGACTGAGTCAATGAACAACTTTAAATCTGGAAAAAACTCATCAATTTTAACTGATCTCAAACCTTTGGTTCTTTGTAAAAAAGACTGAATTTTAGTGAAAGGGTAAGCACTCTCCACGTTCATCTGTGTGTCTCCACTAACATCACTTTCAGACTCTTGTGTGCTCATCAACACATCATCTGACTGAGAAGAAATGCTCATTGGATTCGTTTTTGATACTTTTGTAACTTGTTCAGTGTTTGATTTATTTTCTGGATTTTTTTCTCTTGGTTGACAGTTTTGAAATTTCAGCATCCAACAAAGCATCTTCTTCATTAAACAACACTGACTCAGCTACTCTAGTCGCGGTTTGACTAACATTTTGATCCTCTTTTAAAACATCTTGTGCGTTTTGATCACTCGCTACACTTTCTGTCTGCTCATTCTCCTGATCGCTATCATCTCCGTTTTCTTCCTGGACCGTTCTCTGCGGTTCGACGGGTAAAGAAGTTTCGCTTTCGGCCCGTACGGGCGGCAGATCCGCTACAGCCCGCATCGCACCTGCTCTCTCTGGGCACGAGCGAATCACGTGACCAACAATTCCGCACCCAAAGCATTTCATCGTCTCTGATGTTACATGAACGGTGTAATCAAAGTCATCAACCTTAAACTTAAACACTAAGTTTAACTCTTCATCGCTCTTTTTAAGAATCATGTGCACATGTCTCCTAAAAGACACAACGTGTTTAAGATGAGGAGATTTACAGCTGATAGGGATCATCTTTATCGGAGTCACTAGTTTTCCGTGTCTCCCTAGTTCTTTTTCCAAAAGTTCATTTTTCATAAACGGAGGTACATTCGAAATGATGACTTTTTTGGCAGGGTTCACTAGAGACAAAACTGGTGTGTATGTATCTTGAATCACAACTCCACTTTCAAGTATCTGATTTACTTTGTCCACACTGTCTAAAAAAATCACCTATTCATCCTAGAAGCCGATTTAATACTGTCATATCCGACAATCTCACCCACCGCTAGACTACAATCTTCAACCGAACACCCGTTAGGCGGAGAAAGTTTGATAGCGTGTCGGCGCGTGAGCTTGTGCAAACTACTGTGTTCACCTGCAGCAGCCATGCTGACCAGCCACGCCGGCAGCCGCCGCCTCCACCAAACAAAACAAACACAAACGATCCCCAATAAACACTGTCCCTCTAAAAAACTTCTCAAAGCATCAACAGAGTGAAAAAAAAAAGAGAATTAGAAAACTCACATTCAGCACGCTCTCAGCAGCAATCACCGCAATCACTCCCAACACGCACCCACACCCTCGCGCAACAGTCACACCGGAAAGTGAGAAAGGGAGAGGGAGAGAGAGAGAGAGAGAGAGTAAGTTTCATTTAAAGTTTTTCATTTTAACACTATATCAAACTTCTGTGTGTGTGTGTTTGTGTATAGTATATTCATTTCGTAACTTTAAACTTAAATAAAAATGCCACCGTTTGGAGCGTGGCGCCACTATGTTAGCGTTAAGCTTAGCACCATTCATTCCTTAGGCTCAAAACAGGGGTGAATTTAGAAGCTACCGTAATTTTGAAGCCACAGTAATATCATCACTTCTGTTGACCTAGAGTTTCTAAAGTGTTCCATGCACCCAATGCAGAAATTCTCGTTGCCAGACGAAGCAGAACAGTCTTGGTCATTGGACTTGGGCTTTTTACTTGTTTTCTTTGTTTTAATCTTTTGTCCCTTCCCAGACATAAGTGATGATAATCCTCTGCATACATGCATACATGTTCAGCATCCCGATACAAAACTGGACAACACAACAGCAAGACATTGGCGTAATGCATTTCTCTTGTGGAAATACAAAGTTAAACAATATCTTTATGAAGTCCTTATTCAATCTAAATGTTCAAGAATAGATCATCTTTGGCATGGCAATGCAAGTTCATGATCCGTTTCGTGAACGGATGATTATTTTGCGTTAATCTTTTAAATTAATAATTTATTTTGTTTAATGAAAGCAGTGTGAATGGTTCACAAACTGGATAAATCTGAGGTGTGTTTCCCAAAAGCATTGTTCGTGAATTGTGGTTGTTAATATTGAAGTATAACAAGATTACTTGTGACCATATTTGATTTGGGAAACGAGCCCTGTCAGTTTTGACTCAGTGATTCTTAAGTGCCTATTGTTTCTCCATAGAGAGGATTATCATCACTTATAGGGGTCATGCGATGCAATTTAAATTTTCCTTTCTCTTTGGAGTGATATAAAGGAAAAATATTTTATTTGGCCTTACGAAAGTAGATGCATTAAGGAATCTTTAAGATTACTTACAAAAGAACAACAACGCATGTTATGGACAACCGTTTCGTAAACCTAGGAGAGGACTTAATTCTGACTTTGCTATGCACCGGCGGCGCCAGGGGGGGTCTTGGGGGGTCTCAAGACCCTGCCAAAAAATGCCTTGACCCCCCATTTGACCCCCCACCCTCTTCCTTATTAAAAAATATATATATATTCGGGATAAAGATCCAAAAATGTTTCCCTTCAAACTACGCAGAACAATAATAATTATTTCGACATTTATTCGTATACTGAACCCAGAACCGTTTCTGTCAGACGCGTCCGATTCGAGAACCGATGAGCTGATGATACTGTGCATGTGTGATTCAGTGTGAAGCAGACCGACACACAGAGCGTCTGAACTGAACTGATTCTTTTGGTGATTGATTCTGAACTGATTCTGTGCTAATGTTATAAGCGCAGGTAAACTGAAGGCTTGAATGAAGTGCAATCATCGCCAATGACGGCATTACATCGAGCGCAAAAGAACCGGTGAACCATTTTTTTTTTCAACTGGCTTATTTGATCGAATTGTCCGAAAGAACCGGTTCACTTGAACACCTGCTCCTTTGCCCCTTAAGTGCCCTTTTGACAAAGCAAAATTTCCTCGATTTTTTTTTGTAATAACATAAACTTTTGTGAATGCCTGCCCACGCCCAATCATAATATTAGTACAATTTATTAATAATAATTTAGCCGTAAATAAAATGACCAACATGATGACCTTTCACCTGACAACGACCTCATCCATCCGGGAAGATTCCTCATTTTTTAATTGCTAAAGGACATTTTCAACACCGTGGCAGCTGGTAAGTGGTGTTTCATTCTCAGCGAAGTGATTTTGATGTTTATTTACTTATTATTATTTTACAAGAACGATGTGATTTGAAAACATGCAGATATGTTGTTTATATTGCTGTGTGAAGCCTGTAGTGTAGAAGTAACACTAGCGTGCTGTTTGAGGGAGAAAAGTTTCACAGGCATCGAGGGGTCTGGTCTTTTTTATGTTATTTGACTAAACTTTTATTATATTACATTACTTATTTATTTTTAACACGTAAAAATAATTATCACAACACTGGTAAGGCTTATTCAGATTTTCTCATTCTCTGAATTATCATTATAAAAATTAAAACAATTCAGAAATGAATTAAAATATAATTATAGTTTAAATGTGATGCAAATATTTTTCTACAATAGCAACAGTGTTAACAACAGCAAGACCACTTTAGCCTGTAAACTCAATAATATCTATCTGGAAATAAATGTAAAAATATCAATGTCAATAAAAATGCATAATATACCTGACATGAAAGTGCAGTGTGAAGGATATGAATAACAAATGTAGCCTGTCATTTGTTTACATTGCAAAGGAGTTTTTGTTGTTTAGTAGCAGTAATATGCAGTTATTAGCCATGTCCACTGTATTTTTTGTTGGTTTTCATGAGACCCCCCTTGAAAAGACCAGGATCCCCCCATTGCCCCCCCAATCAAAATTGTCTGGAGCCGCCACTGTTGCTATGACAATCTGGTGCATCTGAATCAGTTACTGTATATATGTTTTGTTATTAGTTTAAGTATTTGCTATTGAATGTTCAAATGCAGAGTTGTGCAAATAGTATCTGCGCCCCGTGTGTGTGTGTGTGTGTGAGAGAGAGAGAGAGAGAGAGATGGTCAAACAGTGGAGTCAGCTGTCTTAACCATCCATGGCTTGTGTACTGCAAACACATATGAGCTCCATCACTGTGTCTGTCACACGACTCTGTTCCACTTTTGGGCTTGAACTGACGGTAAAACAAAGGACATTTTTAACTGTTTTTACATTTATTTTGGAGGATGAAGCTCACAATTATGGAAAGGGTGTTACATTTCCAATGAGTGCTTGCAGTGATTGACCAATCACAGTGCACTGGGTCAGTTAACCAATCAGAGCAGACTCTCTCAGAAGAAAGAACTTTGTAGAAAACGTCCCAGGTTACGACTGTAACCCTTGTTCCCTGAAAAAAAGGGAATGAGAACTGCGTCGAATGACACTTTGGGGGAAGCCCCTCAGCGTATTGATGAAACTAAGCCAGTCTTGATTGGTGTTGCGTCATGACATAATGTGTGACGGCATATGCGGAAGCTATGAAAAGGACGCCGGCACACAACAGAGTAAGCTTCTGTGATGAAGCAAGCGCTCCCAGGCAGGGGGAGGTGTGGCGAAGGGACGCAATTTTTGTTCCCTTTCTCGGAGAACAAGGGTTACAGTGACGTTCCCCTACGAATGACACTTTCGGGGAACGAGTACCCAATATGCCACAACAAGCCCTGCCTGTCCTAGTGTGAAGCTGCGCACAGGCACACTTAGGACAAGAGCACAAGGGTGCCAGGTGTCGATGGAATGTCCAGGCTGTAAAATCTAATAAAAGTGTGAGGGGTGGCCCATCATGCTGCATTGCAGACCTCATGGATGGGGGCCCCTGAGAGGAGGGCTCTAGAGTGTGCCATGCCTCTGGTAGAATGAGCCCTCACGGCCAAAGGTGAAGGCAAATTGCGCACCTGGTAGGCCACAGATATAGCTTGGAAAATCCAGTTGCTAATGGGCTGTTTGGAAACAGAAAGTCCCTTCTTGGGCGACCCGAAACAGACTAACAACTGGTCTGACTAGTCTCTCCTCATCCGCCGTCACGTGAGATGGAAGATTAAAAGCCTGCAGAACCGTAGGCCATGCCACATTAGACGGCACCTTGGGCAAATAGCCTTGCCTAAGAAGAAGAATGTTTTTTATGTCGCCTGGAGCAAACTCCAGGCACCCATTAGATGTAGAGAGCACATGGAGATCTGGTTAGAGAGTCGGGCTCCCAATCGAAAGGTTGTGAGTTCTAGTCCCGGGCTGGCAGGAATTGTGGGTGGGGGGAGTGTATGTACATTTCTATCTCCACCTTCAATACCACAACTTAGGTGCCCTTGATTAAGGCATCGAACCCCCAACTGCTCCCCGGGCGCTGCAGCATAAATGGCTGCCCACTGCTCTGGGTGTGTGTGTGTGTTCACAAGCACAAATTCTGAGTATGGGTCACCATACTTGGCTGAATGTCACGTCATTTTCTTTTGGATGTAGTGAATAAACATCACTCCCTTCCACCCTCAATGACACAATTGAGGTGAGACGCTTGAGCAAGGCACTGAACCCCGAACTGCTCCACTTGCGCCGCAGCAATATGGCTGCCTACTGCTCCGGGTGTGTGTTCATGGTGTGTGTATGTGTTCACCACTGTGTGTTTGAGCACTTGGATGGGATAAATGTAGAGCACAAATTTAAAGTATGGGTCACCATACTTGACAACGCAGCACTGAGATTTATCTTTGAAAGTTTGCTGTATTGTACTTATTATTTCTGAACTGATTATTATAATTGGCATGATGCATTTTTACCTGACTAATAATAAATGGTCACATTTCATATTTTTCTGGCTTACTCTGATATTATTTTCTCAAGTAGATTAAGTGAAGACCGCAAATATGTTTCCGCAAATCTCCATCCAGAGTTAAGTACACATTATATTACAGGTTAGATGGGCCATGGGGTACATCAGGTGAGATTTTAGATGTCTGATAAGCTGCTTGACTTTAAGTTGTTATATAGTTAGATTAATTAGATTTCTTTGTACTCGCCATAACCATAGCCATAGTATTGTTTGAGCTTTGACTAAGTTGTTTTATAGGAAACTATCGGGGGCTGAACAGAACTACAGAACTTTAAAGAATTGCAAGCATGAGGGGGCCTATTAAAAAGTAGCCTTAACCTCTGGCTAATGAACAGCCTATAAAGCCTGTGACATAAATAATGAATGAGTAAAATATGGTGAGTTAACTAAAATCATCAAATGTCAGAAGAAGAAGAATTAGAAATTAATAAACATCCAATCTGCATTTCAATCTAAATTTGAGGTAATAATTAAATGTAGTCAGATTAACACATACATTTTAAGACTAAATATTTAATGTATTTATTTGTTTTATCTTTTTTATTTTATATATATATATTTTTTTAAGATATATTAACCTTTATGCATGCTTTAACACAATGCATGCAGCAGAAGCTGTGAAATATCAGTCCTGAAATGCACAGCTGTTTCTTTGCCTCATTAGTAGGTATTACACATGGAGTTTGTGTTATTGCTCTGGGTGCTGCTATTAAAGGTTTGACAAGAGATTTACAACCAGTATTTGTTCTTCACTTTAATTCAGTATCGAGACTAAATTGTAAAAGGTCTCTGAGGTCTCATGGTCTCTGAGCACCTGTTAAACTGTATCTAATTGGACTAATCTTTAACTTGCCGATTATTAATGGCCATTCAGCAACGATTTACTGTATAATTTTAGACAAAGTGTCAATTTCTTTATATCAAATGATAAATGGACTTTCTGAACATCAATAACATATTAAAGCATCAGAAACCATTGTGTTTTCATTTATACTTGGATTAAAAGTCGAAACATCCACTTTGCTAATTCATTGACCCATGTAAGGATCAGCTAGATAAAGAGAAACTTAACAAGTGACCTCTATGGTCATAAAGTGTTAAAAGGTAAAAATCTGATCCCTTTCAGTCGGCCACTCTCAATGTCACGTTGGTGTTATCTCGCTTAGTGAGACAAATCCAATTTGAGTGTAAACTAAACGAGCCAATGCACACTGGCATGCGATGATTGCATCCAAATGCCGCTGATCACAATGTGAGTATAAAAAAGCAGCCGGTGCAGCGCATACCAACTTTTCGCTACAGAGCCAAGCGACAATATCAATCTGCACCTACCAAAATGCTTAGTGTGTGACAGCTTCCATTGCGGGAAGATTACCTTCTCGGAGCTGAGGGCCAGGCTCTGTTTCCTCCAGGGGGCTAATTTCGTTTGTCTATGCCATGAACTGGTGTACTTCCTGGTGCCAGCCGTGCAAGGACTACTTTGGTCTGTAGCATGTGTGGTCTGAGGGTTACAGTAGTGGTGAACAATGTCCACATTTGTGGTCCAGGGGCGTCACATCTGGCTGTGTCTGGTCGATATGAGGGACGCTGACAAAGTTCAGTTCCTTAATGCTCCTGTTTCACAGACCGGCCTCTTCAGTGATGCGGTCAAGAGCTTGGCCCAGCAGCTCTCGGCTCCACAGAAGCAGACTGAGCAGGTTCATCAGACCCTGCCCCAGCAGGCAGCTGTTGCCTCCATCCACGAAGAGTTGCAGATGGACCACACTCATCCTCCTCCATCACCAGCAGGCTATGCGATTCTGTTTGCCAAGCATCCCCCTAAGTTCAGTGGCATCCGCTTCACGAAGGCAACCAATATTCCTGCATGCGGAGATCACAAACTTACTGGCAAAGGATACGATAGAGCTGGTCCCTCCAGCCAGTATTAATATTGGGTTTTACAGCCCCTACTTAATTTTATCCAAGAAAGGTGGTGGGTTACGACCAATCTTGGACTTGTGTGTCTTGGCTCTTTACTGGTTGCTGTTCGAGATGTTGACAAAGAAATGCATCTTCGGTTACATCCATCCCCAATATTGGTTTGCAGCTTTCGACCTGAAGGATGCATAGTTTCATGTGTTGATCCTTCCGTGCCACAGATTTTGTCTGCGGTTCACGTTTGATGGTGTACATATCAATACAAGCTCTTCCCTTATGAAAATTAACCATGGTTTTACTACAAATAAAACCAAAAAACCATGGTTACTGTAGTTAAACCATGGTAACCACAAATTAACCATGGTTTTGCTATATTAACCCTAGTTTAACCATGGTATTTGTAGTAAATCTGTGGTTTTACAAATGGCAGTCAATACGCCAAAAAACCATGGGTTACTACAGTTTTACTATAATAAAACCATGGTTATTTTTCGTAAGGGTTGCCCTTCAGTCTGTCCCTGTCTCTCCAGTCTTCACGAAAGTCGTGGAGGGGTCTATTGTTCCCCTCAGAGAGCAGGGTGTCTGCATCCTCAACTATCTTGATGATTGGCTTATACTAGCACAATCTCGGGTTCAGTTGTGAGAGCACAGGGACATGGTGCTCTGGCAACTCAGCCAGTTGAATCTTTGCATCAACTGGGAAAAGAGCAAACTCTCCCAGGTGTAGAGGATATCTTTTTTTTTTTTTGGTTTGGAGTTGGATTTGGTTGAACAGACAGCACTGCACAGAGAAATGGTGCAGTTGGTGCTGAATTACTTGAATTAAATCAAGGGCAGGGCAGTGGTCCCACTGAAACTGTTTCAGAGGCTCCTGGTGCATATGCCTGCTGCAGAGGCAGTTACGCCACTGGGGGTGCTTCATATGAGACCACTTCAGCACTGGCTTCATGGCCCAGTCCTGAAGTGGGTGTGGCAGTGTGGCACGCACTGGGTCCAAGTTGCACCGGCCTGTCACCAAACTTTCACTCCGTGGTCAGACCTTACGTTCCTCCGAGCCAGAGTGCCCCTAGAACATGTATCCAAGAATACTGTGGTTTAGACAGATGCCTCCACCATTGGTTGGGGGGCCACATACAAATGGTATGCAGTGCCTAGGATGTGGACTGGCCCCTAATTGCACTGGCATATCAATTGCCTAGTGTTGTTATTGGTGCACCCTTGCCTTGAACCTGTTCAAAGGGCACTTACAAGTCAAGCATGTGCTGATCCGAATGGACAAAATTCTGACTGTTGCATAATGTAAATCAATCGACAAGGTGATCTACACTTCTGTTGCATGTCGCAACTCACTCATCAGGGAGGATGAGGAGCGGGTCCTGCCTGTGGTACTGTATTGGCCCATTCAGAACTTATTTCCAGAACTAATACTCCTCACCACAAATGATCTACTGACTCAGAGACAAGGCACTCTGTGGCACCCATGTCCAGACCTCTGGAAACTTCATATGTGGTCCCTGGAAAGGATGCGGAGGTTCATGGTGACCTACCCCATGCCTAACATTTTTTTTCCTCAAAAATAAAATCATTTACATACATGCATATTCAGTTTGAATATGATTAGAGCATTCAGCGCAGGGGTGTGGTCACCTTAGATATAATGAAGGGAGACGTGAAAATGGACATCACATTGTTTTCATATTGATTACTTTATCACAGAATATTTGTTTTCGGTGGCACTTGTTTAGTTTAAAAGCAGACATGACAAGCTTTCTATAGATATCTCTCTCATGTCTCTTTGTTGAGTATTCACGGAGTTACACTTCATTTTAATGAAATGTTTGTACATGACGATCAGCGGAGACAAAGACTGTAGACAGCGTACCTTGTTATCTTTATTTTATGTGCACAAAGTTATGTTGTTATTATGTCTGTATTAAAAAAGTAGACCCTTTACAGTTTCAATTGATGTATTGCTCTTATCTGTACGATCAAAACGGAAAGTGTAATTTAAGTTATTTTCAGCGTTATCAGGAGAAAATGACTCATAAAGCGTATATGTGTTAAACGACTCCAGAGGGTTAACATGACCCCGTTGAAGGAAAATCGGTAGGGAAACATGACCTGGTCATCAGGTTCCTTGGGGGGCAAGAAGGTTAAATCCTCCCAGGCCCCTTTTCATACCCTCCTGGGACCTGTCTCTGGTGTTTAAAATACTACATCAGGGCCCATTTGAGCTTTAGCTACATTTTATTTGAGTGAAAACTCTGCTCCTGCTTGCATTGACCTCCATCAAGAGTGTAGGGGACCTGCATGTATTTTTGGTTGACGATTAATACCTAGAGTTTGGGCCAGCTGACTCCTAATCCTGAGGCCCTGGCCCGACTTTGGGCCCAAGATTCCAACTACTTTCTTCAGGGATCAGATTGTGAGCCTGCAAGCACTAATCTCTGAGAAGGCAGACCTAGCCCTAGCTTTGCTCTGTCCCGTCCAATCCTTGAGATGCAACGCAGACCAGACACAGAGCTTTATGATCTCATACCTGCTCTTTGTCTGTTACGGAGGCCGGCAGAAGGGGAATGCCGTCTCTAAGCAGAGGATGGCCCATTGGATTGTGAATGCCATCACCCTGGCTTATCAGGCACAGACTGTGCCCTGCCCAGTCAGGTTGTGACTTCACTCTAATAGAAGTGTTGCATCCTCCTGGGCGCTGGCTCATGGCACCTCTCTGACAGATATTTTTAAATGTGAGGCCAGGGCGATTCCCAAAATGTTCGCTAGATACTACAGCCTTTGTGTGGAGCTGGTATCCTCCTGTGTTCTCACCTCAAATGGGTAGAGGCACTGAGAGGCACCGGTTTAGTGTCAGCTTGCTAAAACTGTTTCAGAGTATCCGTACTGTAGAGCCTGTTGAGCTCCTCCATCCACTCAGCAGCCAGACTTGGTAGAACATCCAGCACCAGACCCTCACTCGCTGAATCCTTGAGAACCGGTAGAGGGCTGGATCCCATATGTGTAGTATAAAGTCCACGGTATAGCCTCAGAGCCCATATTTCGCCAGCAGACTTCTGCCATTTCTAAGAGGGTTACAATCACATCTAATCTTCCATAAATACCCAAATGAATTTTAATATGTGTTCCCCTTTAGGGAAGTCGTGGCCTAATGGTTAGAGGGTTGGACTCCCAATCGAAGGGTTGTGGGTTCTAGTCTCGGGCCGGACGGAATTGTGGGTGGGGGGAGTGCATGTACAGTTCTCTTTCCACCTTCAATACCATGACTTAGGTGCCCTCCCCGGGTGCCGCAGCATAAATGGCTGCCCACTGCTCCGGGTGTGTGCTCACAGTGTGTGTGTGTGTTCACTGCTCTGTGTGTGTGCATTTCGGATGGGTTAAATGCAGAGCACAAATTCTGAGTATGGGTCACCATACTTGGCTGAATGTCACTTCACTTTAAGTGCTTCCGAAACCTCCTTTGGGAAGGATGGGGCTTCCGCAACATTCCTGTTCCAAGTGGAAAAGGTAAGTCTTCCCAGTGTTATCCATTCTCTCAATGCTATTATAACAGTGACTGGTCTTCTTGTTGCAAGCCCCGGCCAACGCCAAAAAGGGCCGCAGACAGCTCGCACAGGACACTGGGATGGGGCAGCATCCATGATGCTTTGGTAGGGATCCCAATTCCTCAGTAACGTCTTGTCAAAACTGCGGCTGTACCACCACTGAGTGGCCGGGTCACCAGCTTAGCTCCTTAGCGAAAACCTGGCTGCCATTTTATGCTCATGCTGTGATCAGCTGCAACTGGATTCAATCATTCCATGCCAATGTGCATTCACTCATTTACTTTACACTCAAAGTGGATTGGTCTCTTTAAGTGAGATCCCAATTCATTGGTCATCACCATGACATATCTGTTCCATCCTTCAGGGAACAAGGGTTACATATGTAACTGAGATGTTAACTTTCTACTTTGATATACTTCTACTTCTGCAATGTCATATGCTTCATCTAAAATCATTATAAAACACAATTTTCTAATTATCGTGTAATTTGAAATATGGGTATTAATTTTACAGTGGTGCCCTTATAATGTCCAAATGTAATTTCAAACATCAAACCAAGTATCAGTTAGCAAAAATGAAGAACATCTTAGCTTTAAGGAAAGGTCATGCAACATTTGATTCAATGATTTCATCAAATGCAATACTATTCAGATATTTTAAGTTCCCCACTATTTTTTCAGAGCACTTTATCTACTTATTTTCCTTGCTACTGCTTTTAATAGAACTTCATCTTAATGAAGCATTCATATGAAGAATTTGCTCACCTTTCATTACTCTTGAAACAAACATGCACATCTCACAGAATAAAGGACATGATGAACCTTGTTCATTAAGATTTTTTTAAGTAGGTCTCAAATAAAAAATAACAATATATGTGTGATTACAATTAAGATTTGTCAGTCTTACTCAAATTACATCTTATTTCAGTTCTGATGGAACAATTATTGGGTGGAAAGGGTATATGCTTTTCTCTTGAAACACTGAACTAATTAGGTTCCTTTAATCTTACAGATCTGATAAACTAATTATTCAAAAAATTTAATACATACTCTAAATAAAGTTTAAGTATAGTTGTGTTAATGTTTCAGATCACCTGTTTTTATTTTTTTTATTTTATTTTATTTTTTTTCTAAAAAGGATTTGCTGTGTAAAATGCTATTATTCATGTTATTTGAAAATGTACATCTTTGTAAACTGTTCTATCTGTTATGATGCATGTTTTTTAGTTTTGGATAAACCAACATTCCAACATCCAATCACAATATCAGTTTTAATGTGTCAAATCAATAGAATTTTGCTTCAAGTGTTTAGAAGCCCAGTCGGACTGTGTCTGTTATCTCCAGCTCAATAACATGAACACGCTCAGAAACTTTGATCGATTTATAGCCAGCAAGATGGATGTAATATTTTCAGGAAACATCAATTATGTATACATATAATTGATATATAAAATAAGTTGCACAACTGTTTTATGTAGATTTTAACAGCTTACTAAACAGACTTGGTTGATGGTGCATTTTTATTCTGTTTTCAAATATCTGTTTTCTTCCTAGGTAGCTTCTTTTCACAACTCCTCTGCTTTCATTTTTTTCTTATGAGGGTGGTTTCATGTGGCCTGCATATATAATTAAACCATCAGCACCCACAATGACATTTAAACATCAGGATATTGTCTTTTCACCTGTTTCCCGTTTATGTATATGTATTTATTTTACTTTAACTGTTGATATATATAGAAATTTGTACTGTAGATTTATAGAAATTTAGCATTACATAACTTGCTCACCAATGGATCATCTGCAGTAAAAGGGTGCCATCAGAATGTGACAGCTGATAAAAAAACATCAGAATAATCCACAAGTAATCCTCACAACTCCACTCCATAACGTAACATTTTGGAATGCAAAAAAGTTGTGTATTTGTGAGAAACAAATCCATCATCAAAATGCTTTGGACTTTCAATCTGACAGAGGATCCATTGGTGAGCAATTGTAATGATATTTTTTTTTCAATATCTGTTCAGATGAAGAAACAAAATAATCTAAGTCTTGGATAGCCTTTTTATTTTATTTATTTATTTTTTTTTATTTTTTTTAGTGGGTGGTGAACTATTAATTTATGAATAACACATTTCAGTTTATTTCCTTTGAATTAACAAAGATAGCTATATTGTAATTTATTATGTATAATTACGTAAAATGAAAGAATTGGTTAAAGATTTTGAAACTTTTGCAATGTGCTGCAACTTTAGACAATGGTCCAAGAGTAAGGTGCAACCTTGGTCATTTACCACTACATTGTTCTAATCCAGTGGCATGAAAGTGTGAAATGTAATTTATATTGCCCTTCAGAGGCCATTACAGCTTCTAACCCAATAAGGTAATTGACACAGTGTGCTGGGCTTTGGGGAATATGGTTGCATGCAATTTCCTCAAAGAGAGAGAAATGACTGGCTGAAATATCAGCACTGCCTGGCTTAATCGAGCCAACCTCTTGAAGCAGATTGTTGCCTTTTAGTGATGCACTCTTACAAAACGTCCAATTTAACTGATTGTTCTCAGAATTGGTCCTGCATGTTACACAGCCTTTGCATTCTCTAAGTAGAAATCAAGTTAAATCCACTGCTTAAGTCTGCTTAAAGTGGACTTTAATTAGTAGTGTTCTGCACTACAACTGCTAATTGGGATTGGGGAACTGAACAAATTGGGTGATACTTGTTATATAATGTTTTGTGACACAAACATAGTGATGCTCCAAAAAAAAAAAAAAAAAAAAAACTTTTATCCTACTACTTTGCAATGGGGTCAAACATAAAATTGTCTGACAGATGAGAAAACGGGTATAAACACATACTTACATACTGCATGGAAGTAGTTAATTGTATAATATGAGGATACTTTAAATTATAACTTTGTGGAAGTGCTTATTCCGTATCTATTCTAAGGGTCTAGAGGAACATGTTTCTTCTTATCCTTTTACATAATAATAATAACAACCCATTAAATTCAAAATGTCCCAAGACATGCAAATATTCAACTGATATATATATATATATATATATATATATATATATATATATATATATATATATATATATATATATATATATATATATATATATTTTTTTTTTTTTTTTTTTCAGAATACTCTAAAAAAAAACACTGCCTAAGCTGAACTTTTCAAGCTCAGAAACTATTTCTGACCATTGTGATTAGGCAAATAACTATTTCCAATTGCTTTTGCAGGTGGTAGGGAATTAAGTGTACTTAAAAAGGAAGAAGAACGTTACATACAAGGATAATCCTTCTACCTGAATGTTATCCTCAGCTTCCGGTCTGTCTCAACCACCTGCAGAGTATTCTGATAATGCTTCTCTGATCTGGCTGCATCAATGTAATGCCACATTCTGTAAAGTCACAACAAAGTGGCTGTGGCGTGGACAGTTGTGGCCTAATGGTTAGAAAGTTGGATTGTAATCTGAAAGGCAATGGGTTCAATTCTCAGTATTGACATGGAATTTAGGGGGGTAGAGTGAATGAACAGCACTCTCTTCCACATTCAGTATTATTAAATATTATTTATAATTTTTAATGCAATATATATTTTTTTTTTATTTCCTCAGCATTTCAGATTATCCATTGTGACTAAGAAATAGTGTGTGTTTTATTAAAAACAACATTTATTGAGCACTGCTTCATTTTACAATATTCCTGTTGCTGATATATTTAAAAGCAATACTGCCCATTAAACTTGAAAAAAATCCCAGTAATGTGTGGCCTCTCATGACCTATTGATTTATTTCAATATTAGTTCTACCAACAAGCAAGAAGCTGGTGTCATAAACAGCTGGTAACAGAATGACTTCAGTGCTCTGTGTGGGTGGCCATCACCTCAAAGACTCTAAAGTGCAGCTGACTCATCTTTCAGGCAACTTGGCACTGTCAAAGTCATGATTACCTTCTGCAGTCTCAGAATCATTGTTGAAAATTGCATTGGTTTAGAGTTTCTGAGTAAAGAAAAAAAAAAAAAAAATACATACATAAATCCAGACTGCAGGCATCATAACTGAATTTGGCAGATCAGTGGTATTAGTTTAAGTCACAGATGACGGTCTTAAAGAGCTGAAGGAAGAGCCTGTCTGGATATTAGATCTAAAGGCATTAAGATCATGTAGCCACTACTGTCAGGCCACAAAGGATGGAAGGAAATAAATGAGACATTGATGATAGATGACCTACCTTATGTCAGATTTCATATGTAGTTGTGCTTGTATTAGCAATTTCAGAGTGATTTCTTGTTGGACTGAAAAATATTTATTCACTAAAAAAATATTTGATGGCAGGTTTTCCATGATTTAGTTGTATTTTTCTGTGTTTATTTAAGTATATAGTAAAACCTAAAATACAATCTATGATAGTGTCACAATGCTAAAGGAGAGAGAGGACTCAGTTGCGATGGCAGACAATGTATTTAACCCTCTGAAGTCTAAGGGTATTTTTGGGACCTGGAGAAGTTTTGTCATGCCCTGACATTTGTGCTTTTTCAGTTTCTTATACACATCTAAATGGCTAAAGTCTAGTCTCACTGTAATCAGCACAAACCGGGATATAATATGTGAGCAGCATGTATGTACATGATTGTGTTTTTGAGAAAAAATAAATAAAATAAATGTACACATGGTTAGTAAAAAACTAAAAATGTTAAATCACTTGAATATGGCAATAAAACACAGACAGAAAATTGGTTCCCGGGACTGAGAACTGGAGCTTGTAGCCTATGTGAAAATCATCTTGTTTAATCACTTACCGAAAACAATATATTGTTTTAAATTTTCTAAGATGCAGGCGTCAACTATCATGAATCATTGTGATTTACACCTGAGAAAACAAAGGCCTGCATAATGAGCTGCAGCTATGTGTCAGCTATGTGTCACTAAGAAGGAAGAGTTACAAGAAAGAATGTGAGGACAAAATAAATGTATACTGTATAATTTTATGTTTGTAGTTTATTTAGAATATATTTAATTATCCCACAACATAATTTTATGTCCACTTTGGAGTGCAATTAAACAGTTAATTAGGAACAATCAAAGCAGACTTTGAAACAGATATTTTGCATCATTAATCCAGTCACACAATCCTTCAGAAATCCTTTTAACAATCTTATTTTCTACAAAAAACATTTATTATTATTATTATTATTATTATTATTATTATTATTATTATTATTATTATTATTATTATTAATGTTGAAAAGTGCTGAGAATATTTTTATCAATATATATTGAAAGAACAGCATTGTGTTACACTTGTTACAGTTACATTTTTTGTTTCATTTGTATTATTTACATCAAGATTTTGAATGGTATAGTATTGCATATTGATATTGAAACTTCATAATATTTCACTTGATTCTACATTTTGTAAGGAATTATAGTTTGGAAAAAGTGTTTGGAAAAAGTCTAACTAGTAAAATGTTTACACGTTATGTGAAAACTAGTACAAGTATATAAATAAATAAAAACAGACTTACTCATGGTGAGTGCGGTAGAACTCATCAATCAGCGAGCAGTCCAGGATATCCCGAGCGGGGACCCAACTTCTCTCCTCCGGGCTGTACCCCTCCCAATCGACCAAGAACTGGTGTCAGCGCCCTCGAGGGCAAAAGTCTAGTAAACTGCGAACCCTATAAGAAGGAGAACCCTCGACGCGCATGGGTATAGTGACAGGACAGGCGCCTGTTAGCCGCCCGTCGAGTAAGGGAACGAGCCTTGCATAAGGCAGCCCCAAACAGCTGCGCCCACCACCATGCCCTGAGGAAGAATCTCCTCCCTAACAGGAGTGACCTCGGGGGGACTGAACTGCCGTGAGAGCGCGTCTCGCTTCATGTTATTAGAGCCGGGTCGGTAGGAAATGGTGAAATCATTATAATATTATTTTTATAACATTATTGTTGCATGTTACATAGAGCATTTAGTGTGTTACCTTTTTTAAATTTAAAGTAAATATAACTATCATACTTTTTTTTTTTTTTATAATTTTCTTCAAAATTGTATCACATATTGGTTTGCTTAACACGACAGGCGGAAAGGTTATGGAAATATTCTACTCAAGTAAAAGTACCATTAAATTAATAAAACTTTACTTAAGTACAAGTAAAATTACCAGTCTAAAAATCTACTCAAGTAAAAATACCTAATTTAAAATTTACTCAGAGTAAAAATTACTTTTTAACAGTGAGAGGGAGGCAAAAATGTGATAGGCCAAGAGTGGTAATTAAACACATCTGATCCAGCTTATCTAATCATTCAGGCTTATCTGAAATCTACGTGGTATGTGTGTTGGAGCAAGGTTGGAACTAACATCTGCAGGGCTGCTGCCCTCCAGGAACTGAATTTAGCCCCTTTCACAATGCCCGTCGGACCCGGCAAATTGCTGGAACATTGCCGGGTCACCTTCTGTGTGAAAGCAAATACGTCCCGCGATTGATTCTGGCACTGAACCCAGGTCAGGGACCTAGTAACATTGCCAGGTTCAATCCTGGGACGAGCGCTGTGTGAACAAAAGCCAGATCCAATGCCGTGTCGTAGTGATAACGCACTTTATGGCGCGACTCTTTTACCGGCTGTTTTGAAGGAAGATCAACGTTCGCGACAAAAAAATATGTGCAAACTGTAATGAAACAGAAATCAGTTAGTCCCTCACTTTCCGCGCTGACGCCAAGATTGTTCGCTTACTTCAGTGAAAGTATAACATGCCTAAAGTTTTCGACTCATACATTACACTTCACACCCTGATGTCACGTGTCATTGCGGGACCTTTACGGGTTGTGTGTGAAAGCACTGGCAAAAAAAAAATCTAAATCTAGCAACCCGGGAACAATTGCGGAACATTTTACCCGTGTATTTCCGGAATCGCTGTGTGAAAGGGGCTTTTGACACCCACTGGGACCCCAGCTAACAATTTTTGGTCCCCAGAACGTTTCTGTAATGTTAGTTTTTGGTTCTCAAAACATTCTTAGAACGTTAGTTTTTGGTTTCCATAACGTTATTTTTATAGTTTGTTTATGGTTAGCCAGGAAAGTTTTCTTAATGTTCCCAGACATATTATTATTATAAGAACCACATCTTATCTGTTATTTAAGTAATAATGTGAGCACATCAACCATCATATGTAAGATTACAAAATTAAATCTGTTCATTAATATGTAAGAGTACAGATAAAGTTTTTACATTTTTTCAGCACTAAATAAAAATGACTTCAACACATTATTGTTCATAAAATAAGACATTTATTCACACGCACACACATGCACACACACACACACACATATATATATATATATATATATATATATATATATATATATATATATATATATATATATATATATATATATATATAATAAAAATTACTTGACTGAAAGTAGGATCAGTACATTCATTCTTACCACTGAAATGTAACACTGCAGTTTGTGCAGCTGGACCTTCTTTTGATGTATTTACCCAATTTTTAATGCAAGACATGAATGCATTTAACCTGAAGTAACAAATGCAGAAATAATGTTTTGATATATATACAATGGTTAATACTCATTTAAAATAATAATAATAATAATAATAATAATAATAATAATAATAATAATAATAATAATAATAATAATAATAATCAGAAGATACTTTAAATGTGAAATTAAAACAGCCAGTAGCTGTCAGAAAGTCACTGTTAGTAAGTGAGTCATTGCGATTGAACTGAATCATTTAAGGAATTGGAATGAAATTATTTTTGTTGTCGAAATAGAACAAAAACAGGCAATATGGTGTCTAAAACTCAAGTCTCATAATTCACATCTTGTTAATTGAACTGTTGTAATCAGTTATGTAAAAAAAATCGTTATGTAATCATGCTGATTTTTGAAGGAAAAAACTGCACTCTTCATGTGATATTGATTTATTATATTAAATTATATAAATACATACATTTTCTGCCCCTATATCTTCAATTATGTGGTCATTATAAATACCATAACGTCTGTCTTGTCTGTCTGCATCTTTCTTGTGATTTTAGTGCCAGTTTGCCCTCCTGCTCATTATCTTAAGTGGTTTCCAGGGAGCAATTTTTATTTACTTATTTAATTTTTATCAGTAATTAATGTGTTTTGAAATATAGCAAATTACTATACTTCAAACAAAACATAATTAAGTAAAAGTAAAATTACATATTTTAAAATATGTTAGCAGGCTAAATGAAGAAGGAGAAATCAGACAAACTAATGCAGCTTTCTGACTACAATTCTATCATAGCCACATTTGTTCCCCCTCCCCCTCCTCCTAAATGTAAATAATACACAAGGTGTTTCTGTTTATTTTTATCATTTTGATCCTTCCTACCTTCCACCTTGTTTTCCCCTTCTGTGCTGCAAGCCAACTTAATGGCAGTGTTTTTCAGATGACTGAGTGGCGAATACAGAATTAATTTGCAAATGGGAGGCTTGGTTTTCTGCTTTGATGGGGTGAACAATTACAGTGTGAGCACACGCTAAGTATGCTGGCAAATAACACCAGAGCCATTTCAAAACAGCGGCTGTCTTTGAAAGTTAAAAAAATAATAATATCATATGAGATGAACCACTATAAAATTATTACACACTCACATGTAAATATAAGTGGTAAAATGCAATAGTGAATATCATGACACCTACCAAGAGCTTCATGCAGGTTACATTTCACCCAGTAAATTTTAGCGCCATTATTTATGTATTTTTGCATTTAAGCATAATTATTTCCAAATTTGTGTCATCATATTTAAAAATAAATAAATAAGGAAAAACAAAAGTCATTCTTGTTTATGCAACAATATTTTTTTTCAATCACATTGCATATTGTGTGTGTGTGTGTGTGTGTGTGTGTGTACGCGTATGTATAAAATTATGTTTTTATTTATTTATTTATTTTTTCTCAATATCTGTCTCCTTCGTAGACCTTTGAGCTCCTTTCTACTGGCAATCCATGACCTGTTTGTTCTTTTACAATTATAACAGAAACTTTTGTTAATGCTAATTGTTATGCGTGGCCAAACGTGATTAGGGACTACATTATTTTTGTTCTTGCATTATAATAACTATAATAATTCCTTACATTTGTATAGTGCTTTTCTAAGCACTCAAAGCACTTTACATTGTCAGGGGGTATCTCCTCATCCACCACCAGTGTGCAGCATCCACCTGGATGATGCGATGGCAGCCATATTGCTCCAGAACACCCACCACACACCAGCTTATTGGTGGAGAGGAGACAGAGTGATGAGGTCACTCTTTTCAAGCTGTAAAAACACTGGTTGATATCAATGTTGACTGACTGGAGGATGCCCAGCACAAGGGAGCTGACGTGTGACTACCGGCTTTATTTCAAACATCTTTGCACAGATAAACTTTTAATTTTAAAGACAGTAGATGTAATAGTAAAGTTCTGAATGATGGCCAAGATTTGTCTTCGTCAAATTAAGTGCCTGAATATTTTTATTTTTTATTTATTTATTTATTTATTTATTGGGGGGGGGGGGGGGGGGGGTCATGGTACAATTATTATTTATTTTATTTTTTTTTACCTGTGTTATTGTTAAAGCTCCATGTACTGACCAAATCACAAAGCATAAAAGTCAAAGAGCAGTGGGTATATATATGGTTTTGCACCTTGAAGATAGAGTGTCTTGAGACTTTGTAAATAGTATCAAATTGCTATATAAAATTTCCTGCTCCAGGGGGCTGCCCATAAGTGTACTGAACATTGCTTTGGATAAAAGCATCTGCCTTGTGCGTTTGCAGCTTCTCTGCCAGTTCAAATATGTCTGGCCATTCATTGCTGACCTTTTTTTCAATCTTACAACATCTAGACCTCTTTACCGTTGGCTTCCATTGTATTTTTAGCCTTAAGTAAGACACCCACCGTCTGTTAAATGACAACCTCATGCATACAGCACACAAGACCAACATTTTGTTTGATCTGATTGAAGCTTGCAATTGCAGTGATGATGCAGTTTTGGGAATGGGATGAACTGGTTTTACTTAGTCCATCCAGGAAACCAAAACATATATAACAATTGCTTATATACTAATCTGGGTGCACCCAATATATAACATTTAGTTAGAATACAACCTTATAAAATTAAATGTTGAAAAATCACTTTTGACAACCACATTAAACTCATAAACATCAAAAATAACCCTTTGGTATTCAAACCATTTCAAAATAACAATTTGGGAAATTTGATTAAATAGATTTTGTTCTGATCAATATGTTCACATTGGTAAATTCAATATATATATATATATATATATATATATATATATATATATATATATATATATATATATATATATATATATATATATATTCAAGACATTCAGTGAGGAAGAATAAGTTCAGTAAATTCAGTGGAAACAGTTCAACTCAGAAATGTTTGTTAATTTAGAAAATAAATAAATAGAAGAAGATTCAGTTAGATTAATTTGACTCCTTAGATTCAGTTCAAGTAACTCAGTTTATAAAAGTTCAGTTTGATTTGAAGAATAAGGTTTATAACATTTGATTCATTAGTTTCAGTTCGATTGCATCTGAACAATTTTTTTTTTCAACGGGAAAATATATGATTTCACAATTCTAGAACACTGTGTGTTATGTAAAATCAAAGGAAAAACTGTTGCATCACAACAAAACTATTACTTTAAGCAGTCTCTCAAACAAGAGGGAATCTTTGTTCCTTTTGTACAGAACTACAGATTATTCCTAATCCTACCACATTCCGGGGTTAGTTTGGCTGTTTGAACCTCAGTCAGCATTCATCTCATGTGGGTTGGCTCTCCATCTTGAATCATTAATTGAGAGGAATTAGTAAAAAAAAAAAACTCTGGTAATAATAAGTTCACAACCATATCAGGTTCACTGTTGTAGTTCAATGACGGTAAGCATTGAATTTGCATTTGTCAGCTTTTAAACAGTGACATTTCAAAACAGCCATTACACAGTTTAAACAAGTTACTCATCGTCATTACCATTCAACATGAACATTTTATCTTTCAAGCTGTTTGATGCCACTCAGGGTGTGTTGCACTGCGTTAGTTTAAGAGAAGAAAAAGTGCATCCAATAAAAAAAAAGTGTTTCCCACTGCTTCGGGAGGTAAACAAAGGCCTCCTGTAACAAATCAATGTGTTTTGTAAGAAAAATATCCATATTCAAAACTTAATAATCACTTAAATCTAGCTTGCGCTCACAGTTGTAAATGAGGCAGTTCCAGAGGAATTATGTAAAAGGTCTGCGTTTTTCTTTCAAAAACGCATAGATTTGCTGCATGAGGACTTTGTTCAGCCCCCAGAGCAGTATGTTTTTTGTTTGTTTGTTTCTTTTTTTTTATGGATGCTCTTTTTATTTAACTTCTCTTGCACTGATGCAGTGCAACTCCCCCTGTGTGACATTAAAGAGCCTGAAAGATCAAAGTAGATTTTTGAAATTACTCTGACTGGATTCATCTGAAAGAAGAAAGTCATATACACCTAGGGTGATTTCAGGGTGAGTAATTTACGGCTTAATTAACTTTTTTTTCTTTCTTGTTTTTGGTGAACTAACTCTTTAATTTTTTTTTTTTTTTTCTTCTCGAAGTCACACCAGTACACCTCTAATTACATATAAAACATTTTCTATGCATTGCAAAATGTGTACTCACCAAAGTACAAATATATATATATATATATATATATATATATATATATATATATATATATATATATATATATATATATATATATATACAGTATATATTTTATCATTTAGACTCATTTTTACTTTCCTGCTCCAAATTACGCAGCTGCTTATCTCTTTGATATCAAGGAGAAACTAAAATGGCTCTCCCCAATAGCATCCAACATGGTGGGGCAGGACTTCAACGGGATTGGTTGATCACTGATATGTCAATAAATGTAAAATCTTTTTTTAGATTTTATATTTTTTATCGCATCATAAACTCAATTCTGAGTTAATTTCTTTAAAAACTGTTTAATCATCTCATTATTTAAAAATAATAATACATTCTCAATTATATATCTTGCTGCTCAATAAACATTTATTATTATTAGCAGTGTTGAAATCAGTCTTTTCAGCATGATAATTGAGAAATATAATATGGATAACATCTAGAAAAATACTTACAAAAGGAAAATGATAACTATAAACTGCGGGTTAAGGAATTTTGTATCATTATTAACATCCATTCTATCAATTAAATGTTTTACAGATATATCGATTGTTTTCATAATTCAAACAGTGTGGAATGATATCTAAGACAGTTGTCTTCAACTTATAAATAATTATTGATTGATTATATTGCAAAGTCTACCTATCTGTGCATCCCTAATTCTTAACTATCTCTGGTTCGTAACTTTACATATCATTCAGACAGTTTTTCCTGTGTAATCGGACACT